>NC_080172.1:66077748-66232748 GCF_950295315.1 Erinaceus europaeus | reverse complement strand
TTCCCCAACTCTCTCCATTTCTCTCTGTCCTATCTAACAATGATTACATCAATAACAACAACAATAATAAGTACAACAAAGGCAACAAAATGGAAAATAAATAAATAAAGACTTAAAAAAAAAGAAAGAACACCTTATCTGTGTCACATTATCTCTAAGTATAAATATGTGCAGCATTCTACATTTATGAAAATAACTCAGAAAACAGTAGGTTGCTTTTGTGACTTCTTCCAGGCTTTACATTCTGAACCCAAACTCTCAAGTAGTAAGAATTCATTTTTATAATACAAGGTAATAAAAATCCAGAATACAGGAGTTGGGTGGTAAACCACAGCAGGTTAAGTGCACGTGGAGCAAAGCACAAGGACTGGCCTAAGGATCCCGGTTTGAGCCCCCTGCTCCCTACCTGCAGGAGAGTCGCTTCACAGGTGGTGAAGCAGGTCTACAGGTGTCTTTCTCTCCCCCTCTCTGTCTTCCTCTCCTCTCTCCATTTCTCTCTGTCCTACCCAACAATGAAGACAGACGACAATAATGACTACAATAATAAAACAAGGGCAACAAAAAGGAAATAAATAAATAATTTTTTTTAAAAATCCAGAATACATTTAAGACTCAGAAATAATGTATGGATTATCTAGTTTATCTTCTTTTGAAAGTAAAGAAGTGAGGGACCAAGTGGTAGTGCACTAGGTTAAGCACACACACATTACAGTGCACAAGGACCCAGGTTCAAGCCCCCAGCCCCCATCTGCAGGGGCAAAGCTTCACCAGTGGTGAAGCAGGGTTGCAGGTGTCTCTCTCTCTCTCTCTCTGTTTACCCCCCCCTCTTAGTTCCTCTTGTCTCTATCAAATAGTAAATAAATAAAGAATATAAAAAGAAAACAGAGAAGTGAGACTGGGGAAACAACCTAATGGTTATGCAAAAGACTTTCATGCCTGAGCCTCTGAGGTCCCAGGTTCAATCCTGAACACTTATACACAAGAGCTGAGCAGTGCTCTCAGCTGGCTCTTTATTTCTCTCTTCATCTCTCCTTTTATGTATATATGAAAATAAATATATATAATCATTTAGAAGATTAAGTAGGGGGCGGAGCCAAGATGGTGACTTTAGAGCCACAGCTGCCTTGAGCTCCAAGAGGCAGCAGCTTGCAACCTGTAATCTGCTGGATCTGGTAGGATATTGGGCTGTCTGTAGGAGGGTGAAAACGGGCTGGTCAGAGTGACAAGAAAATACAGTCCCATAACTCCCTCATGGACTGACAAACAGAGGTCGGGAAACAAAGGAAAATTCTTTCTTTATTCCTGAGCTCATCCCCCCGCCCCAGTACCAGCATGCAGGAGTAGTTCAGATACCCCTAGAAGGCTCCCCACTGAGATATTTCCTTTAACAAGATTCCTGGCTCACCAAGGGATCATTCTAAGCTTCTTCCTTTAACTTTTCCTATTTTTTAAGTGGCTGGAGCTCTATTTGAATGACAAAATATGTGACCAATCAGAGCCTCATCCCTGCCTGAGAAAGAATGCCTGGAGGGTTTTTGGTTTTTTTTTTTTGGATACTTCTTAAAATTGACTGTTTTTGCACAGGCTGCCTGCAGCCAATCCAGTGGTCCAAGCTGCCGGCTGACTGTTAGGGTTTTTTACTCTATTTTATTTTGTTTTGTTTTATGTTATTTTATTACTACTATTATTATGTACACGTGTCCCATTCCCATCCAACTTCACAGCTTGACCAAAATTAACCATTATTGTATTTTCATTGCTAAGTGACTGGGTGTCCTATCCATTGTGAGAGGAACTTGTTTCTCTCTACCTTTTCTCTCCAATTTCCTTTTGTCCCTTCTCCTAGCTAATTTTTTTAAAAAAATCTTTCCTTTCACTGCTCTTCCTTTTTTCTTCTTTCTCTCTTTCTTCCTTTTCTTTTTTTTTATTCTTCTCTTCCTTCCTCCTTCTTTTGTTTTCTGAATTCACTGATACTCGCTTGTGAATTATTTTGGGGAAGAACTCTGACTCAGAGTGGACTCTCTGTGTGTGTTTCTTATCTAATTCCCTTTCTCCCCTTTCTATTCCTAGAATTTATAGTGGACAGTAGATTTGCATAATTGTCGATTCTTGCTTTCCCTTTTTTCCTGTCTCTTTTTCTTTTGTTTCATTGCTATTTTTTCTTGGACTGGATGTTTTGTTTGGCAAAGTGGTTTTGGTTGAACTGCATCATTCCTTGCCTCTGTTACTAATGTTGTAATTTTTGAGGTTGTTGACTGTACTTGTCATAAAGGTCTTTAGTATAGCGTGGCTTGTACTCAAAACACAACAACTGAAGATTGACAGAACAGAAAAATAAAAACCACATCAATAAAAAAAAGGTTAAATCAAGAGCAAATAAAACTGCTACCACAATGAATCAAAACAGGAGTCCAGAAGAAACTCCACATCAGTCAGATAACAAAAAGATAAGGAAAATATGTAAGTAATAGTAAACCTAATAATTACAGAAATGAAGACAACTATAGGGGAAAGGGATATCAAAATTAGAGAAACAACAGAGGAGAACATCAAGGAAAAAACAAGCTACCTGAAGGTAATTATAGAAATGAAAGCTGGAATAGCTGAACTAAAAGGCCAAGTAGCAGAACAAGCTAATACTATAACTGAATGGAAGAAAGAAGCTGAGGAAAAGGAAAGCAGATTAACAGAAGCAGAAAACAGAATTAGCCAAACAGAGGATGAGCTAGAGAAAACTAAGAAAAAGGTAAAAGAGCTCAAAAAGAGATTGAGAGACACTGAAAACAACAGAGACATATGGGAAGGTCTCAAAAGAAGTAACATTCGTATAATTGGCCTACCTGAGGAAGAAAGAGAGGAAGAGGAAGTAAACATTCTAGAGAAAATAATAGAACAAAACTTCCCAGACCTAAACAACAGAAAGGACATTAAGATTCAAGAGGCCCAGAAAGTCCCAAACACAATCAACCCAGACCTGAAGACACCAAGACACATTTTAGTTTCAATGAACAGAAGTAAGGATAAAGAAAGGATCCTAAAGGCTGCAAGAGAAAAACAAAAAGTCACATACAGGGGAAAACCCATAAGACTATCAGTAGACTTCTCCAGTCAAACTCTAAAAGCCAGAAGAGAATGGCAGGATATCTATCGAGCCCTGAATGAAAAAGGGTTTCAACCAAGGGTAATATATCCTGCCAGGCTTTCATTCAAACTAGATGGAGAGATCAAAACCTTCTCAGACAGACAACAATAAAAAGAGGAAACCATCACCAAGCCTGCCCAGAAAGAGGTTCTAAAAGACCTCTTATAAGCAAGAACATCACCATAATAATTGCAATATATCAGAGCAAATAAAAATTTTTGAATAATGGCACTATAATACATTCAATCCATAATATTAATAAATATCAATGGAGTAAACTCACCCATTAAAAGGCACAGAGTGGGAGGATGGATCAGAAATCACAACTCAACCATATGCTGCTTGCAAGAATCCCACATAACCCAACAAGACAAAAACAGACTTAAAGTGAAAGGATGGAAAACTATCATACAGGCTAATGTACCACAAAAAAAGGCAGGAGCTGTCACTCTCATCTCTGACACAATAGACTTTAAATTAAATAAAGTAATAAAAGATAGGCAAGGCCATTACATGATGATAACAGGATCAATCAACCAAGAAAATTTAACAATTATTCACGTCTATGCACCCAATGAGGGGCCATCTAAATACATCAAATACTTACTGAAAGAACTATAAAAATACATCAATAGTAATACAGTAATAGTGGGAGATTTCAACACCCCACTCTCACACTTAGACAGATCAATGAAGCAGAGAATCAACACAGAAACAAGAGAATTAAATGAAGATATGGACAAACTACACCTCCTGGACATTTTCAGAGTTCTTCATTCCAAAAAACTGGAATACACATTCTTTTCAAATCCACACAGCACATCCTCAAGGATAGACCACTTGTGAAGCCACAAAGACAGCATCAACAAATTCAAAAGCATTGAAATTATCCCAAGTATCTTCTCAGACCACAGTGGAGTTTAACTAACATTCAACAACAAACAGAGAATTACTAAGTCTTAGAATTTAGTAACTCAACAATGTACTGCTTAAGAACTGCTGGGTCAGAAAGATATTCTCAAGCAAGAAGTTCAAGTGTTCCTGGAAACAAGTGAAAATTAAGAAACAAGTTATCAAAATATTTGGGACACAGCTAAAGGAGTACTGAGAGGGAAACTCGTAGCCTTAAAATCACATATTAGAGAACAAGAAAAAGTCAAATAAACGACCTTACTACAAACTTTAATGACTTAGAGGAAGAAGAACAAAGGGACCATAAAGTAACCAGAAGGATGGAAATAACTAAAATTAGAGCAGAAATAGACGACATCAAAAATAAGAGAACCATAAAATAGATCAATAAAGCCAAATGTTGGTGCTTTCAGAAATTAAAAAAGATTGACAAACCCCTAGCCAACTCACTAAAAGACAAAAAAAAAGGGAGAAGACCCAAATAAATATAATTGTAAACAATAGAGGAGCTATCACAACTGACACCACAGAGATCCAGAAAATCATACAAGACTTCTATGAAGAACTATATGCCACCAAGATAGAGAATCTGGAAGAAATGGAAGAATTCCAGGAAACATATGCCCTTCCAAAACTGAACTAAGAAGAACTACAAAACCTACATGCACCAATCACAGACAAAGAAATCAAACAGTTATTAAGAATCTTCCCAACAACAAAAGTCCTGGACCAGATGGCTTCACAAACAAATTCTACAAAACCTTCAGGAAACAGCTAATACCTATACTTCTAAAGCTGTTCCACAAGATTGAGAAACAGAAATACACCCTTCTACCTTCTATGAATCCAACATCACCTTGATAACAAAAGCAAATAGGGAAACAACAAAAAAGGAAAACTACAGACCAATATCTCTGATGAACACAGATGCCAAAATAATGAACAAGTACCTAGCCAACAGGATACAGCAGTATATCAAAAAGATTGTTCATCACGACCAAGTGGGATGAACAACCAAGTGGGATGAACCAAGGCTGGTTCAACATATGTGAATCAATCAATGTCATCCACCACATCAATAAAAGAAAAACCAAAAGCCAAATGATTATCTCAATAGATTCAGAGAAAGCCTTTGATACATTCCAACACCCATTCTTTCTCAAAACACCACAAAAAAATAGGAATAGATGGTAAATTCCTCAAGATAGTGAAATCCATACATAGCAAACCTACATCCAACATCATACTCAGTGCACAGAAGCTGAAAGCATTCCCCCTCAGATCAGGGACTAGACAGGGCTGTCCACTATCACCATTATACTTCAACACAGTATTGGAAGTTCTTGCCATAGAAATCAGGCAAGAGAAGGAAATGAAAGGAATACAGATTGGAAGGGAAGAAGTCAAGCTATCACTCTTTGCAGATGATATGATAGTATACAGAGAAAAACCTAAAGAATCCAGCAGAAAACTACTAGAAGTTATTAGGCAATATAGCAAGGTGTCAGGCTACAAAATCAATGTACAAAAATCAGTGGCATTTCTCTATGCAAACACTAAATCTGAAGAAGAAGACATCCAGAAATCACTCCCATTCACTGTTGCGGGAAAATCAATATAATACCTAGGAATAAAGCTGACCAAAGAAGTTAAAGACCTATTTACTGAAAACTATGAGTCACTATTCAAGGAAATAGAAAATGATACCAAGAAATGGAAAGACATCCCATGCTCATGGATTGAAATATTTAATATCATCAAAATGAATATTCTCCCCAAACCCACATACAAATTTAATGCAATACCCATCAAAGTTCCACCAAGCTTTAAGAGAATAGAACATAAACTGCAATCATTTATCTGGAACCAGAAAATACCAAGAATTGCCAAAACAATCTTGAGGAAAAGAAACAGAAATGGAGGCATCACACTCCTAGATCCACAAACTATATTATAAGGCCATCATCATCAAAACAGTCTGGTACTGGAACAAAAATAAGCACACAGACCAGTGGAACAGAACTGAAAACCCAGAATGAAACCCCCACACATATGGACATCTAATATTTGATAAGGGGTCCCAAATTATTAAATGGAGGAAGGAGGCTCTCTTCAATAAATGGTACTGGGAAAACTGGGTTGAAATACACAGAAGAATGAAACTAAACCACCTTTTCTCACGAGAAATAAAAATCAACTCCAAACGGATCAAGGACCTGAATATTAGACCAGAAACTATCAAATACTTAGAGGAAAACATTGGAGGAACACTTTCCCACCTAAACCTCAAGGACATCTTTAATGATGCAAACCCAATTGCAAGGAAGACTAAATCAGAAACAAATCCATGGGACTACATCAAATTGAAAAGCTTCTGCACAACCAAATAAACTATTCCACAAACAAGGAGACCCCCACAGAATGGGAGAAGATCTTCACATGCCATACATCAGACAAGAGACTAATAACCAAAATATACAAAGAGCTCAGCAAACTTAGCAACAAAAAAAGGAAATGACCCCATCCAAAAATGGGCAGAGGATATGAACAGAACATTCACTACAGAAGAGATCCAAAAGGCTAACAAACATATGAAAAATCGCCAGGTAGCTGACTGTCAGAGAAATGCAAATAAAAACAACATTGAGATACCACCTCACTCCTTTGAGAATGGCACACATCAAAAAGAACAGCAGCAACAAATGCTGGATAGGCTGTGGGGACAGAGGAACCCTTCTGCACTGCTGGTGGGAGTGTAAATTGGTCCAACCTCTCTGGAGAGCAGTCTGGAGAATTCTCACAAGGCTAGACATGGACCTTCCATATGACTCAGTAATTCCTCTCTTGGGAATATACCCCGAGGACTCTATAACACCCAACTAAAAAGATATGTGTACACCTATGTTCATAGCAGCACAATTCGTAGTAGCTAAAACGTGGAAGCAACCCAGGTGCCAAACAACAGATGAGTGGCTGAGAAGGCTATGATATATATACACAATGGAATACTATGCAGCTATTAATAACAATGAACCCACCTTCTCTGACCCATCTTGGACAGAGCTAGAAGGAAATATGTTAAGTGAGCTAAGTCAGAAAGAAAGATGAATATGGGATGATCCCACTCATCAACAGAAGTTGAGAAGGAAGAACAGAAAAGGAAACTTTGCATTCATCTAGAAAGTCTTTTTCGTCACCACAGTGATATTTGGGGCTTGGTGGCCAGCACAATTCCACTAATCCTGGTGGGCATTCTCTCCTTTTTCTGTTTTTTTGATATAGAGTGGGAGACAGAGAGGGAGACAGAGGAAAAGAAGGCAGGGAGAAGAAAAGACACTTGCAGTGTGAACCGACCTAGCATGGCCAAATTTCCTTTTGCTTCTTGTTCATCCAAATATTATAGATTGTGAGAGGCTACAACACTGAATCTTCTAATACACTGGAACCTGGGTCTAATACCAGGTGCACTACTCAAGTGTGCTATTTTCCTGCCCCCCCCCACATATAAACACACACACACACACGCACACTCTTTCTCTCTTTCTTCTCATTTTTTCCATCTTCTTCTTATTTATACTCCCATCCCAAATCTCTGGTTCTTCTAACTTACAGGCCTCACATTGCACAAAACTATACAGATATTTACTGAGTACCCCTTGCTGTACAAATACAATCATTTAACATACACAGAGCAACAAAGACCCCACCTACAGAGCCTTAGCATAGCAGAAAATGCAGACACTGATGCAAATAATGAGAGATAGGAGATTGCCAGTAGATAGTGGTAACAGTTGAAGTGGCTGGTCCTGTTTGAAGAGATTCCCAAAGGAACCAAGATTAGAGAAAAAAAAAAAGTATAAATTAGGTAATTACCTGTCAAAGAAAACTGGATTGGTTTGTTTAAACAACTCAAGGGAATTCACTAACCAATGTGAAACCATGAGGCTGAAGGGTAGGGAAGAAGTGACCAACTGAACATGCTAGAAAGCCCTGGCAAATCTTAGTGTAATATGACTCAGTTTGCATTGTGGACAGTTCTTTTCATCTGATCTGAGGAAAGAAACATCCAAGGTGATCTGGAAGGAGGCCGGAATCCAGAACCCAGGTGAAAAATGAAGACTGATGTATTTGTTCAGGAGACAGAGAGAATAGGCCTTATCTGAGAAATATTTAGGAAAGGCATGATTTATAGACTTGGTTAGTAACGTGGGGAGGGTGTTAGAAAGAGTAGCCAGGGGTTCAGGCAGTGGTGTACCCAGTTAAACGCACATAGTACTAAGTTCAAGGACCCATTCAAGGATCAGGGTTCAAGCCCCTGGTTCCCTACCTGTGTGGAGGACACTTCACAAACGGTAAAGCAGGACTGCACATGTCTTTCTCTCTTCCTCAGTATCTCCCCTTTCTCTTTCAATTTCTCTCTGTCCTATCTAATAAAATGGAGAAAATGGCTGCCAGGAGCAGTGGATTCGTTGTGGACATACCAAGCCCCAGCAAAAACTCTAGAAGCCAAAAAAAAAAAAAAAAAAACAGTCTAAGAAGAAGATGCCTGCTTTCTGATGAACAAGCTGGGGGCTGGGGGTGGTTAATCAGGTTTCTCCCTATGATGGTTAAGTATGAGAGAAACAAGTCTGAGCATGCCACATAAAAAAACTCAGGAGGCAATCAAAAAGGCAGAGATTTATTTGTGATCAGGGAAGTGCAATTCTGCAATTCAGGGTATATAAATTTAGTCAGATCACTTAAAATGTGCCCCAAGAAGGAACAACATTGTGCCAACAAGAAGGAACATCTCAATTTCTTATGAAAGAAAATAAGAATGGTGAGGTAAGTGGTGAAAGAGATGATTAGTGTTAATAACTTTAGACTATCCTTGGCTATGCATAATTAGTAACTTACTCTACAGAAAGGAGGGAAAAGGAAATTGACTGAGACTGTCATTCAGCTAAAAAGCTCATATTTAATTAGCTCTCAAGCCCCAAAGGACTTCTCAAGCAATTTCTCGCAGGTTTCTTAAAATAACTGCTTTTGTCCCAGGTCAAAAGCCTCTGATAGGGCCAAGTGCTGGTGTACCTGGTTGAAAGCACATGTTACAGAACACAGAGACCCAGGTTCGAACCCCTAGTCCCCATCTGCTTCATCACTAGCAAAGCATTCCCCCTGCAGATGGGGGGATTGGTTCTTGGAGGCCAGGTGGTGGCTTATTTGGTAGAGTGCACATATTAAAATGCACTCAGGTTCAAATCCCCAGTCCCTACCTGCAGGATGAAACTACACAACTAGTGAAGTGGTGTTGCAGATGTCTCTCTTTACATCTCTATGTCTCCCTTTCCTCTCAATTTCTCTATCTCTACAAAAAAAAAAAAGTATTGGTTCTTGGATTCTAATTCATTCTCAGCCTTCCTAAGCAAAAAAAAAAAAAAAAAATGGTGATGGATGTAGATATACTTTTTATTTTTATTTTTATTCTTTTTTTAAATATTTTATTTTATTTATTTATTCCCTTTTGTTGCCCTTGTTGTTTTATTGTTGTAGTTATTATTGTCGTCATTGTTAGATAGGACAGAGAGAAACGGAGAGAGGAGGGGAAGACAGAGGGGGAGAGAAAGATAGACACCTGCAGACCTGCTTCACCGCCTGTGAAGTGACTCCCCTGCAGGTGGGGAGCCGGGGTTCGAACCGGGATCCTTATGCCGGTCCCTGCGCTTAACCCGCTGAGCTACAGCCTGACTCCCAAGATATACTTATTCTTAAACAGATACAGAACAGAGAAGCATAAATTAAAGTCAAAAGTATTCTAGAGTCCACTATTCCTTACTAATTAGTGTCTGAGCCAACTTTGTCTTTGTATTTTCTGTTTCATAAAAATCAATTTAGGTATTTGAGTGAGTCATAGGAGTAAGTTTCTAAAGCATCATAAGGGAAAGATTGCATCTCTGAGACTGAGGAAGGCGGGTTCAACACCACTTCCTCTCCCTTCTTATCCCCAGCTTCCTGTCATCACAGTGTGACATATTTACTCCCCCTTCACTTCTCCTTTCACACAAATAGCTTGGACATCTGTGTTACTAACCTTTTGTAACCCTTCAAGGATAATCGTCAATTCTGCCTGGAAGACTGAAGAAAAGCACCTGAGATAAGTAAGGTAGGTGATATTTTATTCTAATCTTAGAGTAGGAAGGCCAACTATCTTTTGTGAAGCCACGAATCTTCTTAGGATTCTCCTTGTAGTTTTCTAGTAGCCCTAAAAATTTGTACTTTCTGTTTCACAAATACTTAGTGAAGGAAGTAAAATGATCTGTGAGGTCCTACTGACTGTCACAAGCTTAAAAAGCTTTAGTACTTGAATTTCTGGGAAGGTTATTTCTAATGTCTAGAGCCTTCTAATAAAGTTGAGGAGATTTTCTATATATGCTAATCTTTAAAAGTCTAGTCTAATAATTATATACAGATATTGTATGTGCCTGATGAAAGAGAAACCAAAGCCCAACTGGACACTGGGAATCAAACCCAGGGCTGCATGCATGCAAGGTATGTACTCTACCTCTTGGGCCACCTTTCTCAGCTCTGACCTTTTAATATTTATTTAGACAAGCAGAGAGAGAGAGAGACAGAGAGAGACATGACACCCAAGCTTCCTTCAATGAGTTAAGGGACAGGATCAAACTAGGTAACATACAGGGGTAAGCAGCACACTATCCAAGAGCTATTTCCCCAGCCGTGGACTTGGGATTTTAAAGTGAGGAGAAAAACAAAGGCCATAAAAACAAACAAACAAACAAACAAATACCTACAAATTAAAATGTTTGTCTTACAGTTGAGAATGGAAAGCATACTTAGTACTTGTATTCTGTTAAGAGGTGAAAGATAGAGACCCTGAGGAATGCTTAGCTTTGTTGTTTTCAAAAAGAAAGACTATTGTGATCCTCATGCTTTTCCCAAATAAGTTTAACCTCAGTGTACAAAATGTGAATACTGACAAACCAATAAAACTTGATAATGCAATGATATCCATTTCATCCCTTATAACTAATGATCGAGGTCTCACAAATTCAGAAAGTGATAGTTAACCTTTATACTGACTTTCTGTGGCTAAACTAAATGCTGGGGGCTAGGAAACTCACATAACAAGAAATTCTGGATCAAAGTTTTCTCCTACAAAAGATCAACAAGACTCTCACATGACTATTAGAAAAGAGAAGAAAGTACCTTAGAACCCACCCAGTGAACAGTGAGGGATGGGATGGTGCAGAGAGTTGTAAATTCCCAAAGTGCAGGGACTACTGATACTTGAATTTAAAAATAAGGACCAGACATCTTTACAAATTTACAAATTTAATTCCTTATTTCCTGAGAGAAGATACTGAGAGCAGTTATTGTAGAGAGGGAATGTTTATGGAAGAAGGAGACTTTTCCCCAGCAAATTGTTCCGCCATTGTTCTGCCCAGCACCTCAGATCCCTGTTGAATAACCTCACCAAGTAGGCTAAGCAGAACCCTCCAGACAAGATCAGACCTTGTGACCACGTTCATGATAGCAGAGACTCAGGATTAAGTATGAATTTTTTTCTAGACAGTCTAATTTGTGGAACAAGGTAAAGGATCAAAGATGTTACTCCAAATAAAAGGGAAGCTAAGAAATGACTACAAATCACTGTGCCAGCAGATTAGTAGCTTGAGGCTCAATGCAGCTCTGAAAACTTTGCCTTCATGGCAGCAGGGGAGGCAGGTGGGGAGGTATAGATACTTAGATTGCTTCAGACATTTCTAGAGTAAGCATGTCTTCTCTGTGGGGTAAAGAGAGGGAAGGGGACCTGGATTTGAATTATTATTATTATTTTAATAAAATATTTGCTTTTTAAAAATTATTGGAGTCAGGAGAGAGCATAGTGGTTATGCAAAAGACTTTCATTCCTAAAGCTCTTTGGTCTCAGCTTCAGTCCTGGGCATCACCATAAACCATAGCTGAACAGTGACTAGTCTCTCGCTCTCTTGCTCTCTCTCTCTCTCTCATATGTATGTGTGTGTGCCTTTCCCTCTGTATCTCTTTCACTAAAATAAAATCAATAAAATATTTGAAAATTAAATAAAAAGTATTAATGTAACATTGGTTTACAACTGTATATAGACTACAGGTGTATAAAATTATAGTTTATCATCTGAACATATTACAATTTTACTCTCCACCAAAAATCTAGTTTCATGTACCACCATGAAAAGTCAAGGCCTTTTGTTTTAAAAAATGTTTTAATTTTTAAATTTAAAAAAAAACCTCCCATGGGAGATAAGAGATGTCAGTTACACATGCAAGTGTTTTGGAAGAGATCTGAGCAACAGTGAAATCTTAGTTCACGGCTGAACAAAGTTTTGTTTTCTCAATCTCCACCAGAATCTATACTCTGATGAAACTGTGGTTGAATTAGAGCACAGGCTGAGCTGAAGCATGGCTTCCTGTGATGGTTCCTCTGTGGGCCAGTAAAAGGACAGTTACTATATTATAGTATAATAGTAATAGCCTTTAATTTTAATTGAGCACTTTCATACTCACAGGAAGTATGAACCAAAGACCATCCTATCCAGCTTCCCTTACCAGTCTCAACAACTTTACTTTTGATCAGTGATGAGTCATAAACTGGGAAGGTCAAACACAATTGGTCTTGAGTTTGTTGTATTCTCCTACAAACCTTTGACTGGTGTTATTTTTCTTCTTGTTGTTTCACCTGAGCAATGAATGGTTCATGATGGGAGGAGGAGGGTACCTGGGACTTTGGAGCCTCAGGCATGAGAGTCTCTTTGCATAACCATTATGCTGTGCTGTGTCCCCAGCCCTGACCTCTGACTGTTAAAAGGGCTTTTGACTCCCTTCCTTGGTTCTATACTACAACCTGTCATGAATAGACTAACTCCTGGATGCATACTAATAAATGATGTTACCATCAGTCTCAAAGTGTTTGCAGAGTGCATGGCAATACCCAAATAAAATATAATGTGACCTTTTCTATAAAGGAAGGAATGAACAAAATGTAGGGAGAGTTTCAAGGTTTATCAGATTCCTTGGGAGAGGAAGTGACTGAGCTGGGGTAAATTTTCAATGAAGTATGCTTTTGTTATGCAGTGTGGGAGGGGTAGTTTTTTAGATGGGGCACATTTTGTGCAAATTCAGATAAGGGGGCCCTACCCTCACCCTCAGGCATGTTAAAAATGAGACTACGCAAGACTGGAGTATAGCAAGCCGCAGTTGTAGGACCACAGAAAGTGGAAATTCATTCCTCTTATTTGTTTGTAGAACTCCACACAGGAAAATAGAAGGCAAGGCATTAACACAACAGATTCTAGATCAAGTCCTGGGTAGGGGTATGTCCCTCATGATTGAATTGACATATGTGACCTGGAATGAAGGTTTAAAGGATGATGTCTTCCTCCTCAATGTTAGCTTTCTCCTTGATTAAAGGGTGGAGTCTTTTACATGGTTACAACCATTCTCTTTCTCTCTGCTTCTGTTCCAGGAAATACTGTGTTGATTTAGTTACAGTGGTTTGGTTTGGTTCCTGTATTAGTCAACCCATCGCACTTCCTGTACCAAGTGAGCATTTAATATATGCAAACTCCCTTGGGCCTAGAGACTGGGCAGTTGCTCCAGGACCCAGGTGTCACTGCAGGTTCAAAGCTCTAAAGCAAAGTGACACAGAGAAACTGGACAGCTGTGCAGAGCAAGCCTCTGGGGTATCTGTTGGGACAGGGGAAGAGAGGGCTACAGAGGTTGAGAAGTAGGTTTCAGAAAACTGGTAACGGGCATTTGGAGAAAGAAACATGATATGATACATTTCCAAAACCAGCAGGTTAACACTTTGAATGGAGCCCATGGATCTCTGTTTTGGAATATAGATATAATCTCTATACTTACTTCCTATTTCATCAGCACACAGTAGAATTCCTTTCCCAAAAATAGCATCATCATATCTTATTAGCCAAAAGCTATTGTAATAAAGAAAATGATACCATGCCATATCATTTCTCTAATAGTTTAAATAAGAGCACTATATTCCAAGTGTTAAAAAATCTTGCTATTTAAAAGGAAGACAGAGATTCTCTAGGTTTAGATAAAGATTCCAACTTATATGACAACTGATAAATATTAGCTATCATTACAATATACCAACATGCTTATTTTTTAGGTAAGGTGATTTTAAAAAGTCATAAAACAACTAGTTGTTTTCTGATTTTCTGTGAAATGCTTTTTCATCTATATTATAGTCCCTTTTCTTAGAGACTTTTATTAAAAATGTACTGTTAGATTGTATTCCTTCAGAACAGAGATGTAAAGAATAATGATGAAAATATTTCCAGTGGATGTTAATATAAATAAATATACAAATCATTTAGTTCTAAATTCAGTTGGTCTGAAATTAATATGTCAGGAAATCAAGTATTTAATATACATTTAACTTGACAGACTCTTGTTTGAGGAGAGCTAGACTGAAAAATAGGGGTAAGAAATTATTTTGAAGGGCCAGAGAGAGTGAGCTCTCCAGAAAGGATGTGTGGCTTGCCATGCATGCAACAGAGACCTGAGCTCCTGCACCACATGGAAGTATTATAGCATCTGTATCAGGGAAGTTGTGGTGTTGTGGTGTGTGCCCCTCTCTCTCTGTCTCTTCCTCTGTCTATATAAATGAAAAGGCATTCTGGGGGTGAAGAAATCATGCATGCACAACGTCCCAGCTCTACAAAAATAAGAAGTAACTTGATACTTCACTTTATTTTTTATTTTTTATTTTCCCTTTTGTTGCCCTTGTTGTCTTTCATTGTTGTTGTTATTGATGTCATCGTTGTTGGATAGGACAGAGAGAAATGGAAGAGGGGAAGACAGAGAGGGAGAGAGAAAGACAGACACCTGCAGACCTGCTTCACCGCCTGTGAAGCGACTCCCCTGCAGGTGGGGAGCCAGGGCCTTGAACCCTGTGGCTGGTCCTTGTGCTTAACCCAGTGTGCTACCGCCCAACTCCCACCTCAAAACTTATAACATTTGTTCAATAGCAAATATAAACTCATAGCTAAATATTTACTCTGAGTCAAGCAGATAGAGTCATTAAATAATGATGCAGTGCGCTATTATTAAAAATAGCTATTATAGAATCTCAGTAGCTATATTATTGGGGACTTAGTTATAATGATTTCAAGATCTGAATCCTTAGACTATTTACTCATCTTCACTTTTTAACCTTATATTTTGATAAAAAGTTCAGACACAAAAATAATACCAAAGATTTTGGACCCCCTTCACCCAGATTTCCCAAATACTAACATTTTACCACATTTTCTTTACCCTTTCCTGGTTTCTAGGACAGGGAATCTCCTTCCAGAACAGTAAATTTCTACATATTTTAGGATAAAACAAAGAACTCACTATTTTGTGTAATTGTTCCTGATTTATAGAGTAGCCTAATTACGAAAGTCCCAGCCTCAACTCAGTCACTGCCTAATAACATATATATTTTGTTTGTTGTTTTTGTTTTTGTTACCAGTGCTATCTATTATTGGAATTCCTTGCCTGCATATCCACTCCACCACTTCTGATGGCCATTATTTTGTGTTGTTGTTGTATTTGCTAGAGACAGAAATAGAGATGGAGGGCAAGAAAAGGGGAGAGAGAAAGAGAGACACCTGCAGCATTGCTCTACCACTCATGAAGCTTCCATGTTGTGGAGGCCAGGGGATTGAAACTGGGTCCTCTCACATGATAACTTGTATACTTTATCAAGTGTGCCACCACCTAAACCCCATCTATGATTTTTCTTTTTTTAATTTTTATTTATAAAATAGAAATGTTGACAAGACTATAGGACAAGAGGGGTACAACTCCACACAATTCTCACCACCAGAATTCTGTATCCAATCTCCTTCCTTGATAGCTTTCCTATTAACCCTCTGGGAGTATGAATCCAGGATCATTATGGGGTGCAGAAGGTGGAAGGTCTGGCTTCTGTAATTGCTTCCTCACTGAACATGGGCATTGGCAGGTCAATCCATACTCGCAGCCTGTCTCTCTTTCCCTAGTGGGGCAGGGCTCTGAGGAGGCAGGACTCCAGGACACATTGATGGGGTCATGTGCCAAGGGAAGTCAGGTTGGCAACATGGTATCATCTGGAACCTGTGGCTGAAAAAAAGTTAAGATATAAAGCAGAACAAATTGTTGATTAATATGATTTCCTTTATTCTTCTTCCTATTTTTTTTTTTTTAGCAGAGCACTACTAAGCTCTGGTTTATGGTGGTACTGGGGACTGAGGATCTTTAGTACCTCAGGTTTGAAAGCTCATTTGCATAACCATTATGTTATCTCCCCAGCAACTCATCTGTGATTTTTCTATTGAGTGCTAAACTCCCCAACTGAAGAGAATGGATCTCCAAGTGAATCTATATTTGTCTTTCCCTATCTTTCTCTCTTCTTTGCTTCTTTCCTTTTTTCTCTCTCTTCTATAAATTATTAATTCTTCTTGAAAGGAAAATTTTCACCAACCCACAATTTTAGGGAGGAATAGGATGGCATACACATTCCTTAAAGAATGTGAAGGAGAGATGAGAGGAAATTTTTGCACACAGGTTGAAGGTTTTGTTTTGTTTTACTGTCACAAAACATTACTCCCCTGAGATAAGCAGGTATAAGTCCCATCCTTCTGCCATCATTGATGACAAAGGTTCATTCTGCAAAAGATAGAAGTGTTCTTCCCAAAGATGGAGCAAATGAGTTGAGACATAGGAGGCACAAAACTGGAGCCTGAGGTAGTAGATGGATCACCATCTCAGCTGACTTTTAGCTGGGTGATTGTGTGCCAATTATGTAAGAGCCTTTCTGAACCTTGGTTTCCTGTTTACAAAGAGGAGCTGCTAACACAAAATCACAGGTTTGATATGAGAATTATATATAAGATATAATTATGAAGAACATGCTGTTTATTTTAAGAGCTAATTTAAACTATCATTTTATTTATATTTATTTTGAGAAAAGAACCTGCTAGAGGACAGAAGATCTTCCCTACATTTTTTCAACCAAGGCACTTACATTCTTCACTGATGTACCAAAGGCTTTCATAGATTCTGTGTTCAAATGGATGGGGAAGCAATAATTGCTTTACTGACTACCATGTCCTGCCATGCATCCTGGCAAATATATCTGTATGTAATATAGAGAGAAATGTCTGGAAAGTTACTCACCAACAATGTTAACATTAATGATAGCTACCTTTGGTAGGTAGAATTTCAGAAGATAGAGTTCCAGAAGATTTTATGCTTTCTTCTCTGTACTTTATTATCTACAGAGTTTATGAAATGAACACAAAATATTTTTGGAAAGTTATTTATAAGAAATGAAGATGGAAAATATTTTTAAGAACTTCTAACCCCTGTGAATTTGATTTCTGAAAATACAGCAGGAAGTTCAGTGTAACTGTTAGGTACAGACTAGTAGGAAGACTGCATTTGATCAGTATTCATTGAGCCAGAAACTCTGGTATTGAGAAATCCAGGACATATTATCTTTTTTAACCCTCAGGATAACCTATGAGATAACACTGATTTCATCATCTTAAAGAAATTGTGAAAATGAGAGGTAAAGCAGGTGGTGTATGGCCAAGCTTCTGGTATGTAGCACTGTCACAATTTAAAATTAGAGTTTGTTGCCATTACTAGTGCTTATCACACTGTAGTCATGGAATTCTATGTTAATAAGTGATTTTCAGTAAGAATAAGTTTCTAGTTATAGAGTTTTCTCTTAGAGACCCACAATGTGCGCTGGCAACTTAATAATTTTCTCAAGTCATTTATTAAGGAAACCGTTTTACACTTCAGTTTTACTTAATATCATTAACTTACAAAATTAACCAGCCATAGAGTCCTCTCACTCCCTATGGCTTTGTTTTCTTGAGGAACATTTTTCTTGAGGAACATTTATCTTTCAGACAGGAAGAACTTTTTTTTTACCAGTTAAAGAGAAACATTTCCCATTTGGTGACAACTGTCACTACTTTTACCATTTAGAATGGTGGTCCTGGTTTTCCTAGGAACCTAAGAATAATGCTACTTCATTCTCCATATTTATGTATTTATTTAGAGTAGAGACAAGAGAAATTTAAAAGGGAGAGGGAGATAGAGACACCTGTAGCATTTTTTCACCTCTCATAAACGCTATAGTCTATGTAATGCCAAAGCTTTCTTACTGTGGTTTCAAACTGGTCTTTGATTTCAGATGAGGCTTAGAGATGATTCCTAAAATATGTGAGACTACAGATCAAGAATTGACAGTTTACATCCAATATCGGTCAGTTCTAAACTTGATAAAATTCAAGACTCAATTAGATGGTGCTGCAAATACAGGTCACAGAAAAGAGAAAACCAGAATTAGAAACCTACAAGACTGTACCAGATCAAATTCTTTGGTCGAGGAAACTAAAGAATGAACTTCATCCATGACCTCTATGTTGCTCTGTGGGAGGCAGACATCTTTTCTGGAAATTTATGTCAGCAGTTTTCTTCAGAGCCCTGAGTCACTGGGCTAAAAGTCTCTGAGAGAAGTATCAGTTCTTCCATCTGGTGCATTTTCAATGATTAGCCAGTACCAGTTAAAAAAGAAAAAAAAATGACAATAGAAGGGACTGGGTGGTGGTACACTTAAATGAACATATGTTACCATGTGTAAGGACCCAAGTTCAAGTCTCTGACCCCACCTATGGGGAAGCTTCACAAGACGTGAAAAAAATGCTACAAGTGTCTCTTTCTCCCTCTTACCTTTAAATTTTTCTTTATCTCTACCCTAAATAAATACATAAATATAGAGAATGACGTAGCATTCTCATTAGGTTCCTAGGAAAACCAGGACCACCATTCTAAATGGTAAAAGTAATGACAGTCTTCACCAAATGGGAAATGTTTCTCTTTAACTGGTAAAAAAAAAAAAAAAAAAAGTTCTTCCTATCTGAAAGATATGCTCAGTAGAGCTATTCTCAGGTCTGAGGGTGTCTCACTAGTTGAATGGTTGTGAACAATTTTACAAAGGGGCCTGAAGTGGTTATCATGGAGTATTGGAATGTTGAAAGTGAGGTGACTATCTAAATTATCTGGCTGAATCTGCCTGAGTTATTTGCCTAGTTCAGTGGTAGAATAAATCCCAAGCCAAGGCTCTGACTCTGCAGTGTCCTATTCATTCCACTACACTAGAATATTCAGCTAGTGATAAAAGTTCTGCTCATTTCTTTATCCAATAATCTTACAGTTGTTAACTATAATTAGATAGTGTGTTAGGCTTGTGAATGCAAAGGGGTAAACTAGCTATGATCCTCAAGAAGTTCACACTTCAGTGAGGGAAACCATATTTATAAAACGAGGTAGTTAAGGGATAGGAGATTGCTCAACTAGTAGAGTGAACACACTTCTGTGAATGAGACGCTGGGTTTGAATCCATGAATAGTTAGTTCTGAGGGACCTCCATGGATGGTGGAGCCTATGCAGAGATCTCTCGTCCACTCTCTGTGTTTCCTCTCTTTCTCTCTGCTACCAATGTCAAAGTCTCTCAAAAAAACTAAAGAGTGAAAAATTAAACCAGAAGACTGATGGGGTATATATACATAGATACGGCCCTGGGTCCTCTCCCTAGCATTGTAAATCATAAATAAAGTTTATACACAGGTATTACAGATTCTCCGTTGGGGTCAGTAGAGATTGGATAGGAAGTATCAGGCATACAGAAGATTTTCTGGAGGGGCCTGCTGGTAGCACATCTGGTTGAGCATACTTGTTAATAGGCACAAGGGCCCAGATTAAAGCCCCTGGTCCTCACTTGCAGGGTGGAAGCTTCACAAGTGGTCGAAGTGTTGTATCTCTGCCTCTCCCTCTGTATCTCTCTCTCTCCACTCTCAGTTTCTCTCTTTCTCTATCCAGTAAGTAAATAAATAAATAGAAATATTTAAATAGAAAAGAGAAGCCTTCCCGAAAAAGTGACAGTTGAGTTAAATCTCAGGATAATTAATAGCCAAATTAAGGGGTTAGAGAAAGGAGCAAATCCACCCCCCAAAAGCCCATGAATAAGGTAAGGAAGGACAATTTAAAATTGCTTGCTAGATTTTAAAGTTTATAGTAGGGAAAGTTGCCATGAATTGGGAGGGATAGACAGGAGCAAATTTAAAAGGGCCTTAGACATACATACATATACTTGTCTGAAACCAGCACTGAAGTCAGGATGATAAATATACTTATCACATCCAAAGGATGATTTATGACCTGAAGTAAATGCTTTGTCCCACCCTTCTCTATTGACCCTCCTGAAGCTCTTTTTACTCCCACCCCACTTTCCCTCCCATTGCCCCCAAGCAATCACTCATCTACTTCTCTAGTTTTCATTTTCTAAAATAATTTGTATTATGTAATTTGTCTAATTATGTATTTTAACTTTGCATCTTTCATTTGCCTTCATTATTTTGAGATCATCTGTGCCATAGTCTGCATCAAGAGTTGTTTTTTTTGTTTGGTTTTTTTTTTTTTTGCGTACAGTGTTACTGCTAGGGCTCGGTGCCAGCACTACGAATCCTCTGCTCCTGGTGGCCATCTTTTTCCATTGCTGTTGTTGGACTGGACAGAGAGATTGAGAGAGGAGGGGGAGATAGGGAGAGAGAAAGACACCTGCAGACCTGCTTCACTGCTTGTGAAGCAATCCCCCTGCAGGTGGGGAGCCAGGGGGGCTCAAACTGGGATCTTTGTGCACTGATCCTTGCTTCACACTATGTGCACTTGACCCGGTGCGCTACCGCCCGGCCCCAAGTCCTTTATTTTTTATTCGTAGTAGAACATGATTTTTCAGCTATGCACACTTTATCTATCCATTCACGTGTTGATGGCATTTGGGTTGTTTTCAGTTTGGCGCTATTACAAATGAAGTTACTATCAGCATTCCTGTACAAGTCATTGCATGGATATATGATTTCATTCTTTGTGGGGTAAATACTTGGAATGGAATGTCTAGATCTTATGATAAGTGTGTTTTACTCCTCACAACACTGGAAAACAGTTTTTCAACACTGATATACCACAGTCTCAACCAAACGGCGTGTGAGTTCCACACCCTCATCATTCCACAGTATAGTCAGGTGTTGTGTGTTTGTTTTTGCTTAAATTTTATATATTCCAGGATGTGTACTACACTGTACTATTAATTTGATTTCCATTTTTAAAAACTAGTGTAGCACATATATTACACACTTTACAGATGTTCATGTTATACCATCCCGCTTTAGACCTACATTACTGTATATGAAAGAAATCTAAAGATGTTTGTTTTTGTTATGAAAGATGGAAAAAGAGAGTTTTTCTTTAGTGCTTTGTTTTACAGAGGATCATTATAAAAGCAGCTCACAGCCCAACAGCAAAAGGGATACTACCAAGCTTTTTCCCTGGAGACCACTACAGACTATGCATTTATACTATCATCCTGTTCATCCTGCTTTATTATGTGCTAGTGATATTTTGTGTGTTACTTGAAATGATTTAGAAGATTATTTTGATTTTTGCATATGTGATCTTGTATCCAACAGTCTTGCTACACTGACTTGTTAATTCTAACAGTCTATTTTCTAGAGTTGTTTAGAGTTTCTACTGAGCCAACTGTATCATCTGTGAAAAGTGTCAGTTTTCTTTTGTTTTTTTCACTATGGATGTTAATCATTTTATGCATTACAGCACTTATCAGAAACCTCAGCACAATACAGAATAAAACTGATGTCAGTAGACAGTTTTGCCTTAAGGGGGAAAATCGGGGTTGAGAATGATGTTGGTTGTAGGTTTTCTCTATTGGTTTATAATTAGGTTGACTATTGTCCTGTAACCATTCCTCTCTCACCCAATAAAATTATATATTTTTGAAAATGAGACTAAGTAAGTGTCCTTTTGGTCTCACTTTACTTCAAGATTTTATCAGAAATAGATACTGAATTTTGTCAAATGTTTTTTTCCTAATATATCAAGATGGTAACTTGACTTTTCCATTTTAGTTTATCAATATGGTTAATAATATTGATTTTTAAGTGTTAAAATAACTTGATATTCATGGGGGCAAGTGGTGGTCCAGCACAAAGTAGCGTACACACATAACCATGCATGAGGATCCAGGTTCAAGTCCCCGGTCCTTACCTGTAGGGGAGTAACTTTATGAGCAGTGCAAGAGTGTTACAGGTCTCTCTCCATGTATTCCTCCCCTTCTATCAAAAAGAAAGAAAGGAGGGATGATGGAGTCATGTAGGCAAGAATCTCCAGTGATAACCATGTTGGCAAAATAAATAACTGAACAAACAAATTTGCACGTCTGGAATTAACTTGTGCTTCTGTTCTGGAATGTTCTGCTATCAATGAAAATGCAATAAGCTAGAGAATGCTAGAGTTCATTATCCTTTGCTTTCTTTCTTGCCAGAAATCACTGTACTTACTTATCTGGTGTTCAGAGTCTTGCAAGCCATAGCTAAAGAATGTGTTCAGGGGGTGGGTTATGGAGATTGGGTGGTGGGAATTGTGTGTAGTTGTACCCCTCCTACCTTATGTTTTTGTTCGTTAATCCTTTCTTAAATAAAAAATAAAAAAAAAAGAATGTGTTCCTTTTTTTGTTTTGTTTTCCACACTAGGAACTAAAACAAAAAAATATGTGTGGAGCTTTTATATTTTCACAGTAATAGCTAAAACAGAAAGTTTTTTTAAATTAATAATATAATTTAGTTACCTCATTATGTACAAAATATTCAGTTCAATATGTAATTAAAGTTACAATTATGATTACTAAGCACAGACATTGCATTTATAGCACATCTTAATTCAGACTAGCCAGACTTTGTTTTCTTTTTTTTGTGCTCAACAGCCATAAATAATAGAGCCAGGTCACTTATCTCCTCTCTTGTGCTTTCAATTTTTAGGAGGAAAATATTCCAACATGGGCATGAGTAGCTTGAAACTGCTGAAATATGTCCTGTTTTTCTTCAACTTGCTCTTTTGGGTAAGTGTGTCTCCTTTGACCTTGATTGAGTTCAGTCACCTCCTCTACAATATGGTCTACTTCTCTCTTCTTTGCTGAAGAACCGGGGACAGAATGCAAGTCATCTGTGCCCACGTATGTAATCATGCCCAGCCTAAGAGTAAGGGAGTAATAAATCCCTCCCCTCTTCAATCCTGGCATAGCATAATAATACAAAATCAAAAGGGATCACAGTGATTACTTATAGAAACCCTGCTCCTCACCCTGGTGTTGTTGGGTTATTGCTGCTCATAGCTGACATCTATGGGTCATGTATGAAAAGTGCTGCTTTTTCTTTTTCTTTCTTTTTTTTTTTCTCACTGAATCCTTTGTGGGGTTGGGGGAGTGATTGATTCAAAGAGAAGTTGCCCTTTCTGGGGAAATTTCACTGTAATAAGTTTAGTAACTAGATTTCAAATATAGGATGAATTGATAGTCATGTGACTAGATTTTTTTATTATTTTTTGACTCAAGGTCATCACTGGGGCTCTGTGCCTGAAGGAACAAGCTACTGCTCCCAGTGGCCATTTCTTTTCCTTTTTATTTTCTTCTCTCTCTCTCTCTTTTAAAAAATTTTTTATCCTTATTTATTTACTGGATAGAGACGATCAGAAATTGAGTGGAAGGGACAGACAGAGAGGGAAAGAGACAGAAAGATAGTTGCAACCCTGCTTTACCACTCGCAAAGCTTTTCCCCTGCAGGTGGGGACCAGGGGCTTGAACCTGCGTTCTTGCACATTACAACATGTGCACTCAACCCTGGCCCCAAGACCTGGCCCCAAGAGAGGGGGAGAGACACCTGCAGACCTGCTTCACCGCTCGTGAGGTAACCCCCTTGCAGGTGGGGAGCCGGGGGCTCGACCTAGGATCCTTACGTTGGTCCTTCCTTGTGCTTCGCACCATGTGCACTTAACTCACTGAGCTACTGCCTCGCCCCTCTCTCTTTTTTATAAGAACAGACAGAGAGAAATTGAGAGCAGAGAAGGAGTTTGAGATGAACAAAGAGAAACACCTATAGCACTGGTTCACTGCTCATGAAGCTTTCCTACTACAGGTGGGGACTGAGGACTAGGACTTGGACTTCCTTTTAGTTATGTGGTTGCTGCATTTTGGGATTTGAGATCTACTTTCTGGTTCACAACAACTTTGAAGTGCTCTTCCATAATCTCCTTTCCTTCATGCTGGGCAATGTGTCTGTCATCGTGGGTTCCATTATTATTGTTGTTTGTTGCCTTCCTGGGCTGCATGGGTTCCAACAAGGAGAACAAATGCCTGCTTGTCAGTGCCTGCTTATGTTAGCACACACTAACAGGAGCACTCAACAGGATGTGCCACCACCTGGCCCAAGAATACTATGAAAAGTTTAGTTGTGGGGGGCCAGGAAGTGGCACATCCAGTTGACTGCACATATTACCATGCACAAGGACCCCAGTTCCCTGAAGAACGGAACCTTCAACAGTGCTGAAATCATGCTGCCAGTGTCTCTCTTTCCCTCCCAATCTCCCCCTTCCATCTCAGTTTCTCTCTGTTTCTTTCCAATAAATGAGTAAATAAATATAATATTTTAAGTTTAGCTTTATTTAGTTTTATGCCTAGCAAGACGACTTTCTGCTACCAGGGCAGCTTGTCTATATGGTGGTGACTTTCAAGAGGAAGATAGTTCAGGTTCAAGGGGAAGCAGTTGAGAGAATAAAGAGTAAGGAGTCTGAAGCTTAAAGACACAGTGTTAGCCACAGATGTGGGCTCTCTTATTATCTGATATGGCTTGGGTGAGTTGTGAGGGGGGCATCACAGGAGGAACCAGAATAAAGAGATTGTGAGAGTCTTGACAGAACTGAGGAAACAATCTGATAGTAATTTCAAGTGAATGAGAATATGGGGAGATAATTAAGAATCATGTTTTACCTAATAATGATATGCAATTCTTCCTTTTAGTTATGTGGTTGCTGCATTTTGGGATTTGGGATCTACTTTCTGGTTCACAACAACTTTGGAGTGCTCTTCCATAATCTCCCTTCCCTCACTCTGGGCAATGTGTTTGTCATCGTGGGTTCCATTATTATGGTGGTTGCCTTCCTGGGCTGCATGGGTTCCATCAAGGAGAACAAATGCCTGCTTATGTCGGTGAGTCCATAGCAGCAGATGTGGTATTCTAAGTTGGGGCACATGATGCCTTTAGACTCAGGAAAGATGTTTCTAGTGACTTAACTATGGGTGCAGAGTGATTAAGGTACATAGAACTGGTACCAAAGGTGAGTCAAGTCTGTCTAGACCAGTAGTATTTTGTTTCTACCTGGGGTGTTATAAATAGGAAGGTGAAGGCATTGTTATCATCATTGGCATCCATTCTACACTGTCATAATTTCACTTTATCACATTTATTTATTTCCTCTTTGCATCTTGAAACTGAGTACCATATATTTGACTAAACCCTCCTCACATTAGTATGTATTTTTCAAGACCTGCCTCAGTGTCACTAACTGATGGACAATCTAGTTTCTAGATTCTTATGAGGACTGTTACTCTCCTTAAATGGCACAGAATGCTTCTCTATCGTATATCAGCACAACACTCCAAAGTATGAGTGATCCAACTTGGGGAAATGACTAGGCTGAACCACATAAGTCTCAAATAATGAGAGATGCTAGAGATTTTCAGTAACCCCTTAGTTATCCTGAGGAGCACCTTTGGGCTTAGTTTTGCTCTATGAAATAGGAGCCTCTTCTTTCTTTGGTGTGCTCAAGACAGAACTTATTATAATAATGCCACTCTATAAGTATGGGTTCCAAATCACCTTGACTCTTCCTAATCTTATTTCTTTAATAGCTCAACTCTCTTTTTTTCCTTTTCCTTTTCTTTTTCTCTTTTTTTTCATCAGTGGGGTTTTGCTGCTCCATGCTAACTTTTTCAGACAGACAGGGACATACATAGAGAGATAGTTAGAAAGACACCACAGCACTGAAGCTTCCTTCAGTGTATTTGGTGCCAGACTCAAACCTGGGTTATATCCATGACTAATAAGTCAACCCTTAAACTGAGCCAGGAGAAAGAATGAGAAAGCCCATGCACTCTATTCCCAGACTAGCAACAAAATATACAAGGTGATACACATTGGAGAAAGGTTTTAGGCAGACATGTTTGTGTTAAGGTCAAAGATAAAGGAGAGGAACTAAGTAAGCTTAAGTTTTCCACTGTATGGAATTAGCATGCCAGGAGTGAGCATCTAAAACTGGAGGTAAGTATGAGTGAGGATCATGATTAGAGCACACCTTCTCCCCTTTACACAGAAATCCTCACTATTTCTACATCACCTGTCTCATCTCCCCAACTAGCCCTGATCTTGCTGAAAGAACCAGGTCCCAAATTCTAAAGGCACATGGGTCTACTGGTTTTTTTCCCCCCTCAATTACAGATATCAAAATTGCCTTATTGATTCAACAAATACTGTCACAGATGTATATATTAGAGCTCAATAGATACTGTGGGAATGGGAGAACAGTTAGAAGGCCTATGATCTCTCCTATAGAGTCATGGGGTCTAATTTGAGAAAACTAATAAATATTCCTCACATAACAAGAGAAGGCTTATGAAAATCTAAGTGATCAGGAACAGAGAAGCTCCACGATGGAGGTGGAATGGGGAGAACTAAGACCTGTGTTGTGAGCATGTCTCCGTTTTCCCTCAGTTCTTTATCATGCTACTGATTATACTCCTCGCTGAGGTGACCTTGGCTATCCTGCTCTTCATGTATGAAAAGAAGGTAAGGTGCAAAGAATACATTCATGGTCCTATTGCTGAGTATGGGGTGTGGAGTGGGAAAAAAAAACAGTCGATACAATAGAGGTAGCAGCAAAATGGAAGGACGAAGCAAAAAAGAGATTAATTATAATTGGGGAGATAAAAACACTCTATCAGGGAGATCTGAGTGGTTTTTTTTTAATTTTATTTATAAAAAGGAAACACGGACAAAAGCATAGGATAAGAGGGGTACAACTCCACACAATTCCCACCACCAAAACTCGGCATCCTATCCTCTCCCTTGATATCTTTCCTATTCAAAACTCTGGGAGTATGGACCCAAGGTTGTTGTGGGTTGCAGAAGGTGGGAGGTCTGGCTTCTGTAATTGCTTCTCAGCTGAACATGGGTGTTGCTAGGTCGATCCATACTCCCAGTCTGCCTCTCTCTTTCCCTAGCAGGGTGTGGTTCTGGGGAAACAGAGCTCTAGGACACACTGGTGGAGTTGTCTGTACAGGGAAGTCTGGTTGGCATCATGATAGCAACTGGAACTTGGTGGCTATAAAGAGAGTTAAAATATAAATCCAAACAAATTGTTGACTAATAATAAACCTAAAGGCTTTAATAGTGCAGATGAAGAGTTGGGGGTTCTCTAGATAGCTAGTAGACATATTTTAGTTATATTACAAAGGGCCTGTGGCTATACTAGCTTTTTTTTTTTCCCTGAGCCTGAAATCTCATATGCAGGTGGATCCAAGTTATTGTCTGGGGAGATGATGTCATGGTTGGAAAAAAGACCAGAAAACTGGGTCAGGGAAGAGAGTAGCTCCCAAATATGGGAAAGGTATATAAATATTGTTGACTGTAAACCCCATCAAATTGATATGATCTGGAGCTCATATTTAGCTTAGGAGCCTATGTGACCTCTGCATCCCTGTAGATCTGAGCTCATATTCTGTGGTTATCCCAATATCAGGACCCATCTTCCTCAGGTGTAGCATAGAGTATGTTGTCCATCCTCCCTTTGGAGGATGGAACATTCTCTACTATTGTTGATCCAATAAGTCCTATGGGTAAGGTCCTATGGGGGCCCACAAAGGGGTCCATTGTGTTGTTCCTCATAGAGATGCCCAGTAGCAATGGAGAGAATTTACTCAAGGTCTAGGCCCATGATGTCTGTTTGAGAATCTCAGGACTCCCCAAATAGGGCCCCAGCTGATGGGGTGGGCTGATAGTGACTAAAGAATCATTGTTAAGATATGCCAGTCTTTTGCCCTTATTCAGCTTTAGCAGTCCTTGCGTTGATAAGGTTAGCTTTGGAGTGAGTGAGGGAAGTATAATAGGAAGTAGGTGAGGAGGGTATCTAAGTCTAGGTAGACACTATTTCATTATGAACTTCATACTAACATACTACAGACTATTGTGTGCTTTCAGGTATATATTTTTCCCTAGTTTATGGATACATGTAAACATATGTCCTATCTCATGGGACCTGGTATATATCTAGGTTTTGGGACTTTATTAGGAAGTGAACCACCTGGAATAGAATTAGAGAATCCTATGAAAGGAAAGGTCTCACCCAAGTAATGAGGCTGAAGGGTTGACATTCCACGCCTGACACCTCTGGACACAGTCTGAAGTGAAACATACCGAGGTGGTACTCTTTGTGTTGATTAGGTTGGCATCAGCAGATGCAATATCATTTTATGTGAATTGAGAGAAGCATGCAGGAAAGTGAGCCCCACCCTAGAGGTTCTAGGACTGAAGGAAATATAAGCTCTATAGAGGAAGCAGAAGGTTCCTACTGTCAGGGTTTAAGAAGGCAATAGACAGTTATTGTTATAATCACATTATTTGGCAATTGGGTTAACTTTGAAAAATCTCTTTGTTAGGATTTGCTGTATCATACACAACATCACCATAATTTATGTCTTTGACATTATTTGTATATAGCTCTGCCACTATTTGCTTCTGTTCTTCCTGGTCTAAGATTTTAGGAGAGTCAACATTTCAAAGACTCAGCCTATGGTCTGTGCATTAAAAAGTTTGAGACATTCAATCAATTTTCCCCTCTCATATCAATTAAACAGTGATTTATATGACTACAAATTAATGGGTGAGTACATAATCACCATTCCCACCACCAAAAGACTGTGTTGCATCCCATACTCCACCCCCAACCTGCCCCGTGAAGCCAAAATCCACCCTCAACTTCAACCCAGGGTTTTTACTTTGGTATGCTACTCCAAACTCAATCAAATCTTGCTTTGAATTTCCCTTTCTGTTATTCTTTCTCAACTTCTGTTTATGAGTGGGATCATTGCATACTCTTCTTTATCTTTCTGACTTAGCTCACTTAACATAATTCCTTCTAGCTCCATCCAAGATGGGTCAGAGAAGGTGGGTTCATTGTTCTTCAAAACTGAGTAGTATTCCACTCTGTATATATACCACAGCTTTCTCAGCCACTCACCTGTTGTTGAGCACCTGGGTTGATTCCAGTTTTTAGCTATTTATGAATTGTACTATGACCATGAGTGTATATGTATCTTTTTGTTTGGGTATTATGGAGTTCTTGGGGTATATCCATAGGAGAGGATTTACTGGGTCATATGGAAGGTTCATGTCTAGCCTTGTGAGAATTCTCCAGACTGCTCTCCATACAGGCTAGAATAATTTACATTCCCACAAGCAGTGCAGAAGGGTTCCTTTCTTTCTCACAGCCTCTCTAGCATTAGTCGCTGCTATCCTTTTTGATGAATGCCATTCTCACAGCGGTGAGGTGTTATCTCAGTGTTGTCTTTATTTGCATTTCTCTGACAACCAATGACGTGGAGCAATTGTTCATGAGTGTGTTAGC
Organism: Erinaceus europaeus; assembly: GCF_950295315.1. NCBI lineage: Eukaryota > Metazoa > Chordata > Mammalia > Eulipotyphla > Erinaceidae > Erinaceus > Erinaceus europaeus. The sequence goes on along the minus strand of NC_080172.1, from coordinate 66,203,062 downwards.
CTTTTGGATCTCTTCAGTGGTAAGTGTTCTGTTCATATCCTCTGCTCATGTTTGGATGAGGTCATTTGCTTTTTTGTTGCTAAGTTTACTGAGCTCTTTGTATACTTTGGTTATTTGTCTCTTGTCTGATGAATGGCATATGAAGATCTTCTCCCATTCTGTGAGGAGTCTCTTACTTGGGTGATGGTTTCTTTCACTGTTCAGAAGCTGTTCAATTTGATGTAGTCCCATTGATTTGTACTTTTTTTAGTCTTCCTTGCAATTGGTTTTGTATCATCAAAGAGGTCTTTGAGGTTTAGGTTAGAACGTGTTCCACCAATGTTTTCCTCTAAGTATTTGGTAGTTTTGGGTCTAACATCCAGGTTCTTGATCCATTTTGGAGTTGATTTTTGTTTCTGGTGAGATAAAGAGGTTCAGTTTTATTCTTCTGCGTATTTCAACTCAGTTTTCCCAGCACCATTTATTGAAGAGAGCTTCCTTTCTCCATTTAATACTTTGGGCCCCCTTATGAAAGATTATATGTCCGTTTGTGTGGGGGTTTAGTTCTGGGCTTTCAATTCTGTTCCACTGGTCTGTGTGCTTATTTTTGTTCCAGTACCAGGCTGTTTTGATGATGATGGCCTTATAATATAGTTTGGGATCTGGCAGTGTGATGCCTCCATTTCTCTTTCTTTTTCTCAAGATTGTTTTGGTGATTAGGCGTTTTCTGGTTCCAGATAAATGACTGTAGTTTTTGTTCTATTCTCTTAAAGAAGCTTGTTGGAACTTTGATGGGTATTGCACTAAATTTGTATATGGCTTTGAGGAGAATGTTCATTTTGATGATATTTATTCTTCCAATCCATTAGCATGGGATGTCTTTCCATTTCTTAGTATCATTTTCTATTTCCTTGAATAGTGACTCATAGTTTTTAGTATATAAGTCTTTTACTTTTTTGGTCAGCTTTATTCCTAAGAATTTTATTGATTTGTCACAAAAGTGAATGGGAGTGATTTCTGAATATTCTCTTTTTTGGATTTAGTGTTTGCATAAAGAAATGCCACTGATTTTTGTACATTGATTTTGTAGCCTGGCACCTTGCTATATTGCCTAATAACTTCCAGTAGTTTTCTGCTGGATTCTTTAGGTTTTTCTATTTATACTATCATATCATCTGCAAAGAGTGATAGCTTGACTTCTTCCCTTCCAATCTGTATTTCTTTGATTTCTTTCTCTTGCTTGATTGCTATGGCAGTAACTTCCAATACTATGTTGAAGTGTAATGGTGATAATGGACAGCCCTGTCTAGTCCCCAGTCTGAGGGAGAATGCTTTCAGCTTCTGTCCGTTAAGCATGATGTTGGCTGTATGTGTATGGACTCCACTATCTTGAGGAATTTGCTATCTATTCCCATTTTTTGTAGTGTTTTGAGCACGTATGGGTGTCAGAATTTGTTAAAGGCTTTCTCTGCATCTACTGAGACAGTCATGTGGATTTTGGTTTTGCTTTTATTGATGTGGTCAATGACATTGATTGATTTACATATAATGAACCAGCCTTGCATTCTTGGGATAAATCCCACTTGATCATGATGAACAATCTTTCTGATATACTGCTGTACCCAGTTGGCCAGGATCTTGTTTAATATTTTGGCATCTATTTTCATCAGAGATATTGGTTCTTGTTTTCCTTTTTTGTTGTGTCCCTATGTGCTTTTGGTATCAGGGTGATGTTGGCTTCATCGAAGTTTGAAGGGAGTATTCCTGTCTCATTGATCTTGTAGAAGAGCTTTATAAGTATAGGTATTAACTGTTTCCTGAAGGTTTTGTAGAATTCATTTGTGAAGCCATCTGGGGGGCCAGGCAGTAACGCAGTGGGTTAAGAGCACATGGTGCAAAGCACACATACTGTTGTAAGGATCCTGGTTCAAGCCCCCTGCTCCCCACCTGCAGGGGGATTGCTTCACAGGCGGTAAAGCAGGCCTGCAGGTGTCTATCTTCCCCCCTTTCAGTTTTCCCCTCTTCTCTCCATTTTTCTCTCTTATCCAACAACAATGACAGCAATTGCCACAACAATAATAATAACAAAGTGTCAGGGTCTCTGGCGGGGTGAGCTCCAGGAGAAAGGTGATGGACCGGTTCTTTTTCGCTCACAGCAGGGGATGACACGAAGTAAAGATACCGGGGAGATATTGTACTTACTGTTGAATGTAAAACATTAATTCCCCAATAAAAAAAAAATCAGAAAGAAAAAAAAAAAGAAAAGAAAGGCATAGTCTAAGGGTAATAAAAACTGCCAAGAGGGTCAGGGATATAGCATAGAAGTTTATTCAGAAGTCTCTCATGCCTGAGGCACCAGAGATCCCAGGTTCAATCCCCAGCACCACTATAAGCCAAAGCTGAACACTGCTCTGGTTAAAAAAATAATAATAAAATAAAAATCAAATAAAAAAAAAGATACCAGGGAGAGTTGCAGTGTGCTCAGATATTCTTTATTAGCAGGTGGACATGAGTTAAATAGAAAACCAAACAAATGGAATTATTGAAATACGTCAGAAATTACAAGTTTCTTTTTTTTTTTAATTTATTTCTTTATTGGGGAATTAATGTTTTACATTCAACAGTAAATACAATAGTTTGTTCATGCATAACATTCCCCAGTTTCCCACTTAACAATACAAACCCCACTATGTCATTTATCATCTTTCATGGACCTGTATTCTCCCACCCACCCACCCCAAAGTATTTTACTTTGGTGCAATATGCCAATTACATTTCAGGTTCTACTTGTGTTTTCGTTTCTGAAAGATCAGCTTGCCCTTATGGTAGGGGGCTGGTATGACAAGAATTGATGCAGATACATAAAGGTCAAGATAATTAGTCTCCTGATTCAGGCATTTAGTTACCCAAAGGCTTTTGAGAGGAGTAGAGGGGTTGAACCAGTTAAGGCAAGATAGAGAGAAGATAAGCAAGTTTTATTATTGTTGTCATTGTTGTTGGATAAGACAGAGAGAAATGAAGAGAGGAGGGGATGACAGAGAGGGGGAGAGAAAGATAGACACCTATCTTTTATCTATAGATCTGCTTCACTTATGAAGAGACCCCCCTTCAGGTGGGGAGCCAGGGACTCAAATTGGGATCCTTATTCCGGTCCTTGCGTGCTTTGTGCCATGTGCACTTAACCCACTGTGTGACTGATGGACTCCTACTGGGAAGATTCTTAATAATTGTTTACATTTCTTTGTTTGTGATTGGTGCATTTAGGTTTTGTAGTTCTTCTTGGTTCCATTTGGGCATATGTTTCTAGAAATTCTTCCATTTCTTCCACGTTCTCTAGCTTGGTGATCTGTAGTTCTTCATAGAAGTTTTGCATGATTTTCTGGATTTCTGTGGTGTCAGTTGTGATAGATCCTCTATTGTTTACAACTCTATTTGCATCTTTTTTTTGTGATTCTGGCTAGGGGGTGGTGAATATTCTTTAATTTTTCTTTTCTTTATTTTAATTTAATTTTTATTTAATGAAAGGATAAATTAACAAAACCATAGGGTAGGAGGGGTACAAATCCACACTATTCCGACCACCCAATCTCCATATCCCATCCCCTCCCCTGATAGTTTTCCCATTCTCTATCCCTCTGGGAGCATGGACCCAGGGTCATTGTGGGTTGCAGAGGGTGGAAGGTCTGGCTTCTGTAATTGCTTCTCCGCTGAACATGGACATTGACTGGTCAGTCCATACTCCCAGTCTGCCTCTCTCTTTCCCTAGTAGGGTGGGTCTCTGAGGAAGCGGAGCTCCAGGACACATTGGTGAGGTCTTCAGTCCAGGGAAGCCTGGCCGGCATCCTGATGGCATCTGGAACCTGGTGGCTTTAATACACAAAGCCAAACAAATTGTTGAAGAATCATGGACCCAAAGCTTGGAATAGTGGAGAGAAAGTGTTGGGGGGGTTCTCACTGCAAACTCTAGTGTACTTCTGCTTTCAAGTGTATATTTTGCAGTAGTTTATGGATACGTATGAACATATGCTCTCTCTCACAGAACCTGGTCTATATCTAGGTTTTGGGACTTTGTTTGAAAGTGATCCACCTGGGATGGAATTAGAGAATGCTATGAAAGGAAAGGTCTCACCCAAGTAATGAAGCTGAAGGGTTGTCATTCCACACGTGAAGTCTCTGGACACAGTCTGAGCTGAAGTATGTTGAGGTGGCAATCGATGTGTTGATTAGGTTGCAATCGGCTGATGCAATATTATTTGATACGGATTGGGAGAGGCATGCGGAAAAGTGGGCCCTATCCTAAGGTTCCAGGACTGGGGGAAATATAGGCTCTTTAGTGGAGAAATGAGGTTCATGTTGTCTGAGGGTTCAAAAAGACAATTGATAGTTAATGTTATCATGACATTATTTGGTAATTGGGTTAACTTTGAAAAGTCCTTTTGTTAGGGTTTGCTGTATAGTACCCAGTGTCTTGTATGTAGCTGTGCCACTGGTTGCTTCTGACCTACTTGGTCTAGGCTTTTGAGAGAGTCTGCATATCAAATACACAGCCTATATATTAAGAAGACTCAGTCTGTGTTTTAAAAACCTCGAGACATACAATTAATTTTCCCCCCTCATATTAATTAACTAGTGATTTATATGACTACACTTTACTAGAAGTGTACATAAACACCATTCCCAGCACCAAAAGACTGTGTCCCATCCCACCCACCCACTCCCACCCCCAACCATCCCAGGAGGCCACATGTCTACCCCTCACCACAGGGTTTTTACTTTGGTGCCCTACTTTCAATTTAGTCAGATCCTGCTTTTAGTTTCCCTTTCCTCTTTCTCAACTTCTGTTGATGAGTGGGATTATCCCATACTCATCTTTATCTTTCTGATTTAGCTCACTTAACATAATTCCTTCTAGCTCTGTCCAAGATGGGTCAGAGAAGGTGGGTTCATTGTTATTGATAGCTGTATAATATTCCATTGTATATATATACCACAGATTTCTCAGCCACTCATCTGTTGTTGGGCACCTGGGTTGCTTCCAGGTTTTAGCTATTATGAATTGTGCTGCTATGAACATAGGAGTACACACCTCTTTTTGGTTGGGTGTTATGGAGTCCTTGGGGTATAAGCCCAGGAGAGAAATTACTGGATCATATGGAAGGTCCATGTCTAGCCTTGTGAGAGTTTTCCAGACTGCTCTCCACAGAGGCTGGACCAATTTACATTCCCACCAGCAATGTAAAAGGGTTCCTTTGTTGCCACAGCCTCTCCAGCATTTGTTGCTGCTGTCCTTTTTGATGTATGCCATTCTTACAGGAGTGAGGTGGTATCTCAATGTTGTCTTAATTTGCATTTCTCTGACAATCAGTGACCTAGAGCAGTTTTTCATGTTTGTTAGCCTTTTGGATCTCCTCTGAGGTGAATGTTTTGTTCGTATACTCTGCCCATTTTTGGATGGGGTCATTTGCTTTTTTGGTGCTAAGTTTGCTGAGCTCTTTATATATTCTGGTGATTAGTTTCTTGTCTGATGTATGGCATGTGAATATCTTCTCCCATTCTGTGAGGGGTCTCTTTGTTTATTTAATAGTTTCTTTGGATATGAAGAAGCTTTTCAATTTGATGTGGTCCCATTGGATTGTTTCTGTCTTAGTCTTTCTTGCAATTGGGTTTATTTCATCAAAGATGTCCTTGAAGTGTAGGTGGGAAAGTGTTTTACCAATGTTTTCCTCTAAGTATTAGATTGTCTCTGGTCTAACATGCAGGTCTTTGATCCATTTGGAGTTCATTTTTGTTTCTGGCGAGATAAAGTGGTTCAATTTCATTCTTCTGCATGTTACAACCCAGTTTCCCCAGCACCATTTATTGAAGAGAGCCTCCTTCTTCCATTTAATGCTTTGGGTCCCTTTATCAAAGATTAGATGTCCATAGGTGTGGGAATTTATTTCTGGGCTTTTAATTCTGTTCCACTGGTCTGTGTGCCTATTTTTGTTCCAGTACCAGGTTGTTTTGATGATGATGGCTTTATAATATAGTTTGAGATCTGGAAGTGTGATGCCTCCATTTCTGTTTCTTTCTTTTCATCAAGATGGTTTTGGCGATTCTAGGTGTTTTCAGGTTCCAGACAAATGATTGAAGTGTTTGTTCTATTCTCTTAAAGAAGCTTGGTGGAACTTTGATGGGTATTGCATTAAATTTGTATATGGCTCTGGGGAGAACCAACATTTGGCTTCATTGATTTTTGTATGGTTCTCTTATTTTTGATATTGTTTATTTCTCCTCTAATTTTAGTGATTACCATCCTTCTGGTTGCTTTAGGGTCCCTTTGATCTTCTTCCTCTAAGTTCTTAATGTGTGGAGTAGGGTCATTTATTTGAGCTTTTTCTGTTCTTCAATATGTGATTGTATGGCTATGAGTTTCCCTCTCAGTACTGCTTTAGCTTTGTCAAAATATTATGATAGCTAGTGTCTTCATTTTCACTTGTTTCCAGGAACATTTGAATTTCTTGCTTGAATGCTTCTCTGACCAAGCAGTTTTTAAGCTGCATGTTGTTGAATTACTAAATTTTATGACTTTTAGTAATTTTCTGTTTGTTGAATGTTAGCTTTACTCCACTGTGCTCTGAGAAGTAACTCAGGATGATTTCAATGATCTTGAATTTGTTGACACTGCCTTTGTGGCCTAACATGTGGCCTATCCTTAAGGATGTGCTGTGTGGATGTGAAAAGAATGTGTATTCCTGTGTTTGGGGGTTAAGAACTCTGAAAATGTCCAGGAGGTATAGTCTGTCCATCTCTTCATTTAATTATCTTGTTTCTTTGTTGACTCTCTGCTTCGCTGATCTAAGTGTGAGAGTGGGGTGTTGAAATCTCCCACTATTATTGAAGTACTATTGATGTATTTTTGCAGTTCTCTCAGTAGGTGTTTGATGTATTTAGATGGTCCCTCATTGGGTGCATAGATGTTAATAATTGTTAAATCTTCTTGGTTGATTGATCCTCTAATTATTATGTAATGGCCTTGCATATATTTTATTAATTTATTTAATTTAAAGTCTATTGTGTCAGAGATGAGAATGGCTGTTCTTGCCTTTTTTGTGGTCCATTAGCCTGTGTGATAGTTTTCCACCCTTTCACTTTAAGTCTGTTTTTGTCTTGTTGGGTCATGTGGGATTCTTGCAAGCAGTATATGGTTGGGTTGTGTTTTCTGATCCATCCTTGCAGTCTGTGCCTTTTAAGGGGTGAGTTTAAGCCATTGGCATTTATTGATATTATGGCTATAATGTATTGTAGTGTCATTAATCAATAATTTTTTATTTGCTCTGATATATGTCAAGTATTATGGTGATGTTCTTGTTTATAAGAGGTCTTTTAGAACCTCTTTCAGAGCAGGCTTCATAATGGTTGCCTGCTTTAACTGTTGCCTGTCTGAAAAGATTTTGATTCCTCCATCTAGTCTGAATGAAAGTCTAACTGTATATAGTATCCTTGGTTGAAAACCTTTTTCATTGAGGGCTCAACAGATACGTTGCCATTCTCTTCTGGCTTTTAGAGTTTGAGTGGAGAAGTCTGCTGATAGTCTTATGGGTTTTCCCCTGTATGTGACTTTTTGTTTTTCTCTTTCAGCCTTTAGGATCCTTTCTTTATCCTTACTTCTTTTCATTGTAACTATGATGTGTCTTGGTGTCTTCAGGTCTGGGTTGATTCTGTTTGGGACTTTCTGGGCCTTTTGAATCTTAATGTCCTTTCTGTTGTTTAGGTCTGGGAAGTTTTGTTCTATTATTTTCTCTAGAATGTTTACTTCCCCTTCCTCTCTTTCTTCCTCAGGTAGGACAATTATACAAATGTTACTTCTTTTGAGATCATCCCAAATGTCTCTGTTGTTGTCTTCACTGTCTCTTAATCTCTTTTACATCTTTCTCAGTTTTCTCTAGCTCATCCTCTGTCTGGCTAATTCTATTTTCTGCTTCTGTTAATCTGTTTTCCCTTCCCTCAACTTCTTTCTTCCATTCAGTTATAGTATTAGCTTGTTCTGCTAGTTGGCCTTTTAGCTCAGCTATTTCAACTATCAGTTCTCTAATTACCTCAAGGGTAGTATTTTCCTTGAGGGTCTCATCTGTTGTTTCCTTAATTCTTATAGCCCTTTCCTCCATAGTTGTCTTCATTTCTGTGATTATTAGGTTTATTATTAAATGCATACTTTTCTTATCTATGGTTACTTCTGACTGATTTGGAGTTTCTTCTGGGATCCTGCTCTGATTCATTGTGGTAGCAGTTTTATTTGCTTATTTTTTTATTGATGTGGTTTTTTATTTTTCTGTCCCGTCACTCTTCATTTGTTGTATTTTTAGTATAGGCCATGCTATACTAAAGACTTTTCACAAATGCAGTCACAAACCTCAGTAAATTACAGTAGCAACTGAAGCAAGGATTGATGCAGTTCAGCCATAACAGTTATCAAAGCAACACCTCCTGTCCAAGAAAATATAACAACCAAAACCAAAAGAAAAAGGAAGATAAAGGAAAAAAGGAAAGCAAGAGTAGACAATTATGCAAATCTACTGTCCACTATAAATTCTAGGGATAGCAAGTGGATAAAGGGAAGTAGATGAGAGACAAACACACACACAGACTCCACTCCAAGTCAGATTTCTTCCACAAAAATAATTCACAAATGAGTATCAGTGAATTCAGAAAGCAAAAGAAAGTAGAAAAAAAATAGAGCAGTGAAGAAGTTTTTTTTTTTGTTTGTTAGTTTTTTAAAATTATCTAGGAGGAGAGAAAAAGAGTGTGGAGGGAAGAGGGAGAAAGAAACAAGTTCCTCTCACAATGGATAGGACACCCAGTCATCTAGCAATGGAAAAAGAACAACAGTTAATTTTGTTCAACCTGAAGAAGGAGGAGGGAAAAGGGACACACATATATAATAATAGTAATAATAAAATAAAATAGAGTAAAAAACCCTAACAGTCAGTCTGATGCTTGGATGGTTCCTTATTGGCTGCAGGCAGCCTGAGCAAAAACAACCATTTATAAGAAGTATTAAAAAAAAAAAAGAGAGAGAGAGAGAGAGAGAAGAAAGAAACCCACTTCCAAACCTCCAGGTAGCCTTTCCCAGGCAGGTCAGGTATTTTGTCACTCAAATAGTGTTCCAGTCACCTATAGAAAAAGGAGAAGGAAAACAGAAAGGAAAAGGCTTGGAATGACACTCCTGGTGAACCTGGAATCTTGGTAAAGAAAATAGCACAGCAGGAAGCCTGCTAGGAGGGGCTGTCCAGCCTCTGGGGGCAAGTTCTGGAGTGTGTGTGTGTGTGGGGGGTGAGTTCAGAAATAATCAAGCTAAAGATTTTCCTTTCTTTGTCCTTTTGGTCTGTGTTTGCCAACCCAAGAGTGGGTTATAGGACTCTTTCTTGGAGTCACCCTGACCACCTACCTTGTGTACCCTCATACTGAGGGTCCAGAATCCTGCCATATCCAGAGAATCCCAGGTTATAAGCTGCTGCTTTTTGGAACTCATTCCAGGTGTTGTTTCCAAGTTGCCATCTTGGCACTGTCCCCCGAATGGTTCTTTGAAGGATAAATGAGGACAGTGAAGTGTATATTCTTCCTGTTAATTTACTTAGATGCATTTGGCAGTAGACATCATCCCTCTTTCTTCTTTAAAAGCTTAGAGTTCTGGAAGGGCAAGAGTCTGCTATATATATTATCCTTCAATATTATGTCACCCTCAGTGCTTTTTCCTATAAGTACACTTTCTTTCCTCAGCTTGTTATCACTGAGGATATTATTTGGAAGGCAGGAGTAAAGAGAACTGTAAGAATATTCTAGAAATGCCTTATTCTTTGCACTCAGCTGCTTTTTTTTTTTTTTTTTACTATCTCTTCCACTGGAATGTATACTGCCAGCTGAGTACTTATGTGGCTGAAGGCCTGAGTGACAGCATCAAGCGTTACAACTTAGACAACAGCACCAAGGCAGCGTGGGACTCCATTCAGTCCTATGTGAGTACAATCGGAATGTTCATCTCAACCCAGAATCCACTTCCAACCTCAGCTCTGGGTGCTAGGAGGGAATTCCTCTCTGAAATAGTCTCAGAACCTAGGTCTAATGTAATGGCTTGGCTATCACAAGAGAGCACAAGAATAAGTATTGAAGTTTACATTTTTCATTTCATCCTTCACCAGTTTGGGTAGGTTCATTGTTTATATCTTCCCCAGTGTAAGAAACAGTGCATTGTTGTGTGCTTTCCAAAAACACTGGAAAGAGAAGTGTATAAGAAATCTCTATTGAAGACTAAATGAACAGCCTTTAGGCTGGGTGCCTGCCTTGCATTGCTCACAGTGCATGTTTTACTCTAGCACCATATGAAAGGTGCTATGACACCAAAGAGTTCAAGTGAATGGGGTGGGGAGATATAGCATAATGGTTATGAAAACAGACTCTAATGCCTGAGGCTCCAAGGTCCTAAATTCAGTCTTCCACACCACCAGCAGCCAGAGCTGTGAAGTGCATTGATAAATAAATCAATAAAATAAGTAATATTTTAAAAAAGGAAAGTTCAAGTGATGTGGTTTCTTTCCCTGTCCCTCTGAAAAAATGTTCTGCGTGAATATATTTACACAGATTATATTTTTAAAAAAAGACTGATAGACAATAGAAAGAAATCTGTTAAAGTTATAATCCAAATCATGCTTGTTATTATTAGCCCACAGGCATCCCATTCCTCCGATCCCCTCACCAACACACACACACACACACACACACACACACACACACACACACACACACTACATTCATACTTTAGTGTATAGAAGGATAAAGAAGAATTGGGGGTGGGGTACAAAGGTGGTTGCGCACATTATTATGAACAAGGACTCAGGTTCATCTACAGGGAGGAAACTTCACAAGAATGAAGCAAGTATTGCAGGTGTCTGCCTGTCTCTTTCCCTATCTCTCCCTCACCTCTCAATTTCTCTTTGTCCTATCAAATAAAGAAAAAGTAAAAAAGGAGTGGAGAGAGGGGAATAGCTGCAGGGATTTAGTGTGTGTGTGTGCTGGCACTGAAACCCAGCAATAACCCTGATGGTGTCAATAAATGGGAAAAAAGTAAGAATCAGGGAACCAGTCTGATCATGGCATATTTTAAAAATATTTATATTTTTGCATATAAACAAAAATTGAGAGAAAGGGGGAGAGAGAGAGATAGACTTGCAGCACTGCTTCACTACACATGAAGCTTCTCCCTTGAAGGTGGGGACTCAGGGCTTGAACCCAGGTCCTTGTATATGATAATGTGTGTGCTCAACTAGGTGCTCCACTACCTGGCTCCAGTCATGGCACATTTTATCTCACAGATAATATCACTATAGTCACATAGAGTCATCAGTGTCTCTGTAACTCTGTGATGCCTGTCCTGTTTGGAGAAGACATAATAATTCGAGATGGACAGATCAAATTTGGGTGTGTATGGTAGAGTTACTAAATATATATGTGTATTCCCATCCATCCCCAGGTACATACATATTTCCCATACCATTTTTCCAATGTCATCTCATCTAATTAACAAATTTTTCATTTGAGTGTTTTAAAGAAAATACTAGACATTGTATCATTTTACCCATAAAATATCAAAATAATATCTTATGTTAAAGACTATCTTACAGAAGTTTTAGCTTTACAACAGAACTGAAAGGAAAGTACAGATATTTTTGCTTGTACCCTTTTGTCCCCACAAATGCACTGTCTCCCCCATTACCAGCATCAGTCACCAGATGGAAAAAAATTGATTTTTTCCCTTTTTCCTATTAGTCATTTAATGTTTATTTAAAAATTATGAGATAACAGGGGTACAATTTAACATCATTCCCACCACCAGAGTTCTGTGTCCCCATTCCCTCCATTGGAGACTGCAGTAGTTCTGTCAAAGTCACAGATAAAGGTTGACCATTATTTCTATAACAATCTATATTTACATATATTTGCCCATTTTTTCTATTGTTCTATCTTTTCTTCCTAAGTCACACCTATACCTATCAGTACTTCTGAATGTCCTCCCTTTTTTCTTCTTCTCTCTCTGGATCTTGATGGAATTAGAGTTCAGAGCCCTCTGGCCCATCTTCCCCTAACATTTCTCCCTCTTCTCTGATGGTATAGACCAGAATCCTTTCTGGAGTGTAGAAGGTAGAAGTTCTGACTTCTGTAATTGCTTCCTTGATGGACATGGGCATTGGCAGGTCAATCCATAACCCCAGCCTGTTTCCATCTTTCCCTAGTTGGGTAGGGCTCTGGAAAGGTAAGATTCTAGGGCACAATGGTGAGGTCATCTTCCCAGGGACATCAGGATAGAATCTTAGTAGCATATGCAACTTGGTGGCTGAAAGGCAGCCCGGTCTCTCCATTAGAAAGTCCCTAGATGCCTAATTATCAGTTTGTAAAATCTAAATAAATCAAACATGCCCTCTGTATTATAAGGGATATTAGGTAAGTAAAATAGTATAACAAAATTTTTGGTATAAAAAATTTTAAGTGCACCACAATGACGATAAAACAAGGGCAACAAAAGGGAAGAAAAAAGCCTCCAGGAGTAGGGGATTTATGGTGCAGGCACTGAGCTCCAGTGATAACAAACAAAAAAAAAATTAAGTGCTTTATTACAAGAAGCCCACAGTATTCAAGGTAATTATGGATTTATATCTCTAGAGATAAAGCTGAAAGGTATACCTTTCCCCTTTAAGGTCCATTGTTTTCTTTCTGTTGACTCTCTAACCACCATATTTTTGTTGTTGTTTGTATTTTAGTTAAAATGCTGTGGCATAAATGGCACAAATGATTGGCCCAGTGGCCCACCAGCATCTTGCCCCAAAGATCCACTAGTTAAGGTAACTGTTGTCCAATTTTCTGTTATTGGTTTCTTTGATTAAATGTTTCACTACCTGAGAAACAGAAAGCCTTGAACAAAAAGAGATCACAGGGCGACTGAGAAGCTGCTAGTGGCTTGAGCTATGACAACATCTGCTGGAAACAGTAGGATTTTTTGCCTTTAGGAGGACAGTGAATAAGGGGTCCTAGCTGTGACACCAAGGAGGTGACTATAACTCAATTTGGGTTAGAAAATAGAGAAAAAAGAAAGGAAAATTTTTTTTATTATTCTTGAAGCACACCCCTGCCCCCCCCCCCATAACCAGACCCTGGGGGCCAGAGAGCTGCCCCTAGACAAAGCAGGAAAAAAAAAAAAACAAGAATAAGCTCATTTAGACCAGAGATGCCACTAATAATATTGTTCTTTAAATTGTCTCATCAGAAAATTAACATAATAGTGTTAAAGGACTTTATATATTTATTATTCAAGAAGTAGCTTGATTTCTTATGGGTTGAAAGTAAAGTTTGTAATGTTGAGGTAGAAAACCTCCTCCCTCTACCTATTCATCTGTTCTCCTTCCTTGGAGATGACAAGATTCAGTATCTTGGTGAAATGAATGATGACTGAAGGAATAAGTAGTTGGAGGAGAAAGAGTTGGAAGAACTGAAATGACTTGCCCCCTTAATTTGAACCTGCAAACTAGGTTCAAAGAGAAGCTAAAAATCATCTTCTAACTGGACCAAGTGTCGAAGGCTTTAACTAATTCCCATTCCCTACATTACCTATATTTGAGGTTGTTTTGAAATCTCTGAAATTTTCTAGCTTTGTAATGGAAAAATGAGATACATATGATCTAGAGAATTCCTGGGGCATGGTAGGGACAGGATTTCTCTTTGCCCACATAAATAAAAATACTTCTTTTTTTTTTCTAGATAGACAGCTTTGACTAAGAAAAAATGTTTTCTCAAATAAGCTTTCTAATTAAGCTGGATAATATAACAGTATTGCTTGTACTTATATTTTTCCTTAGGGTTGCTATATGAAAGCAGAACAGTGGTTTCACTCCAATTTCTTGTATATTGGGATCATTACTATCTGTGTATGCGTGATCCAGGTAAGAGCTTAGTGCAAGACTAGTGTGATAATTTAATTCAATGAGTTCTTACGCATTGTACCAAGACAAAGGACTATGGGGAAGGAGGAGAAGGAGGGGAATGGTGAGGATGTTGGGTCCTGGTGCATGATGGTGGAAACAGACCTAAGTTAGGGGAACAGTGTTTTGCAGACATCTATCATGGGGAGATGAGAAATTGTGCCCATGACTCAACAACTACTATAACCATCCCCAACAAAATGATTTTACAAATATAAGAAGAAAGAAAAATGGAAATGAAGGGTTGGGTGGTGGCACGCCTTGTTAAGTGTACGTTACCATGCACAAGGACCTACCTGGGTTTAAGCCCCTGGCCCCACCCAGAGGGGGAAGCTTCATAAGTAGTAAAGCAGTACTGCAGGTATCTGTAGCACTCTCTCTACCCCCCTTTCCTCTCAATTTCTCTCTATCCTATTAAATAAAATTAAGAGATCTTCTTAAAAATGGAAATGGTTAGTTCAGGCCTGGACAGTATTATTAGTTTAAGATTCCAAATAGCAATGCTTTGTAGGCAGCGGCGGATCAAAGACAAGAACTTTAAGAGATGTCTGGATTTAAAGAAATAAATTCATTATCATGTTACCACTTTCATATGTCTAGCCATGAATAACAAGATTCTGATTAAAAATAACCGTGGAAGTATAAAAATATACCTCCCAAATTTTACTGTATTATAAACTATGGTTAAGTCAATTAATTTTTTAAATGATTGAATTAAAGAACAGTTTATATCAAATAACAGGAAGTCCAAATACATAGTGGACTTCAGAACTGGGAAATTTAACAACTCAAGAGTATCACTGAGGTGGGGAGTACAGGTGATAGTACACTCAGTAGAGTGGCATTTTGTAATACACTAGAACCCAAGTGCAAATCCCTAGTCTCCACCTGCAGAGGGAAAGCTTCATGAGGGGTGAAGCAATGCTGCAGGTGTCTCTCTCTGATCTCCATCTCTATCTCCCCTTTCCTTCTTGATTTCTGTGCTTATATCCAATAAATAAATTAAATTAAAATTAAAAACACAAAATCATCAAGAACCCAAGTTCACTGCCAGAAAGGCAACTCAGTAGGTAGAGTGTAGGATTTTCATGTATGAGGTGCTAGGTTCAATATCTGGTTTAGCATAAGCTGCAATTCTTTCTGCCTCAAACGGATCTCTCATATCTCTCTTCCTATAGCTCCTCTTTTTCACTTTTTCTCCCAGAATAAGATAAAAACTATTTGAGTTGTTATATAAGGTTTTAGGACTATGCCAGGTAAATAAATATATGCTATGTAAATATGAGCCTCTTCAGTCAAGCACCAATTAATTTTATTACAATTTCAATGCATACAAAAGTATGTATAAGGTCTATCTGGTAAACTTCCCCCTAAGATACAGGAGTATATCATAGTCAAGTTTAAAACCATCAAGGAAAGGGGTCAGGCAGTGACGCATTAGGTTAAGTGCACACATTACAGTGTGCAAGGACCCAGGTATCTAATCAAGTCTCTTCCCCAGTAGTGACATTTATTTCAGTTTATTTTTTGTAGTCTACTGTCTGCCAATTGTAATGGTACTTAGGTCCCCACCTGCAGGGGGAAAGCAGGGCTGCAGCTGTCCCTCTGTCTCTCTCCCTCTCTAGCTCCTCCTCACCTCTCAATTTCTATCCAATAATAAATAAGTAAATAATAAAAAAAAAATCCAGGAGAAACTCATGTTGACACATCACCTAAACTGAAACAAAGCAAAACTCGAGGAGGATAAAACATTTCACTTAACAAACATTGTGTATGCTAAATGCTGGTGGTGAAAATTACAATCAGTTTATTAATTGTCTGATTAGTTTGACAAATCAGAAATAAACTGAAGATATTAATGATTATTTTTTACTATTATTACAGCCAGATGTTTGGTATATAACACATTAGTTAAGACTTGAGAAGTTTAGAGAAAAGGATTATTTCTCTGCTTAGAAACCAAGGAAGCCTAGGGAATGGATAAATGCCTCATTGTACAAAATGTTGGGTTCTGCAGAACTTGACTATACCAGCAACAGGGCTTCTGTACTTCTTATAGAGACCAGAGATGCCACAGTATTTACTACTCTGCTATGTTGCCATCATTACCCTGACACATCTGTCCAAAGATAATAGAGGGAGACAAGACTTTAGTAGAGAACCACGTGTGATGGCACATTGAGGATATGGCACATACTGTCTTGTAAAGCAAACATTTCCTCAATAAAAGTAATCACTTCTAAAATACAACTTGAGAACTCCTGAGAATGAGTTAGAAGTAATGACAATAAGAGTGGAGTCAGTTGATAGATATTTTCTTCTTCTCTGGGACCAATCCTAGGGGGTACAGGAGAGACAGTTTCTCATATGAAAACCTCACATTTTCACAACTCTTTTTTTCAGGTGTTGGGGATGTCCTTTGCGCTGACCTTGAATTGCCAGATTGATAAAACCAGCCAGGCTCTAGGGCTGTGATCCAACTACTGTCTTTGGCTGGAGAGACTTGATTCATCTCTGGATTTCAAAACCAATTATACTATGGAGCCTGAAATAATCGCCTTCTGGACTGGAGTTTTTCTCCCCTCTGTCTCTTCACTGTTTTGATCCCTCTCTAATACAATCGGCAAAGACAGTGTAGTTTTAGCCAGTCACTTCTTATCTCAGCAGGATGGTCAATTATTCACCCATTCATGGCAGAATCTATTTCCCTCTATGTGGTGACACTAATGCCTCATCATTATTATTATTATTAATATGGGAAGCCAAGAGAGCCATCAAGAATAGATAAATATCCAGGGATAGGTCTTGAATTTTTGCATTTTTCCATTGTCAAACAAGTCCCTAGTCTCTAAAATCTCCATAGGGAGGTGTGGGGTCAGATTAATTTTATCACTGTTATAACCCTATGTAACCTTTTCACTGGAAGCCATGACTCTTAAGAATGGCAGTATTTTTTTCTAATGGGTAGGTTTTATTTCAATGTCCTGATTCTTATTTACTCAGACTAAAATATTTCAGAAGAAATTATTCTGTGACTTTGCCTTTGATATACATAACTATGAAGAACTCAATTAGACCAATATGTCTGGTGGTTAAGGTAATAGTCACATTCAGAAGTGTGGGTCTGGCGGTAGCGCAGCGGGTTAAGCGTACATGGCACAAAGCGCAAGGAACGCGTAATGATCCCGGTTCGAGCCTCCAGCTTCCCCCCCCTCCAGGGAAATCGCTTCACAGCGACTTCACAGGTCTGCAGGTGTCTGTCTTTCTTTCCTCTTCGTTGTCTCCTCCTCCTCTCTCCATTTCTCTCTGTCCTATCCAACAACGAACGACATCAACAATAACAATAATAACCACAACAAGGGCAACAAAAGGGGGAAAAATGGCCTCCAGGAGCAGCGGATTCATGATGTAGGCACTGAGCCCCAGCAATAACCCTGGAGGCAAAAAAAAAAAAAAAGAATTCTGGTGTTACTTCTTTGTTAGATGAGGTTTTGTTACATACTATTTTACCTTTCAGTAAATGAAATATCTTTTATCTTAATTGCTACAAGCTCTTATGAAAGAGAATTTTCCATGGTCAAGTTTGATTCCCCTATTAGCAATCCAGGTTTGTTAGTCATTGCTGCATATAGCACAACACTCCCACATAGTAGATAAACAAATATTCATTATCTAGCATATTTTATGTGTTCTGTATATGAAAGGTGTTTAGCTGGGTGATTCTAGTCCATGGTCTCTCACATGCTGAAAGGCTCGATAGGAGAAGAATCCATGTTAAATTCTCTCATGAGGCAGTTGGTAGAATTCAGAAGATCAGCTCCCAGACCCTTCCACATGGCTCTTGGCAAGTTCAGTGCTTTGCCACTTTCCATAGGACAAAACAGCTTGTGTACTCCATGCAAAACATCCAAAAGAAAAAACAAATGCAGCATCCAAAATCACCCGTAGTTCTTTTATAACCTACCTTGGGAGTGTCATCACGTCATTTTTCATATTCTGTTCTTTAAAAACAAATTGACAAGTGTAGCCCAAACTCAAATTGAGGAAATCATATAAGGGTGTGGATACTAGGGAGTGAAGATAATTGAGGGTCATCTTATAAGTAGCCTACCGGGCCAGGTGGTGGCGCACCTAGTTGAGCACACGTTACAATGCTCAAGGATCCAGGTTCGAGCCTTCAGTCTCTACCTGCAGGGGGAAAGCTTTGTAAGTGATGAAGCAGGGCTGCAGGTGTCTCCTGTCTCCTTTCCTCTCTGGCTCCTCCTTCCTCTTGACCTCTGGCTGTGTCTATCCAATAACTAAATAAAGATAATAAAAATAATTTTTTAAAAAGAAGTAGCCTATGTTTATTGACACTAGAGTTAATTGTCTATTATATAAATTAAATTGTCTATATGACAACCATATTTTAAAATATTTAAAAATAAGAATATATCTAAGGACTGGGTGATGGCACAGCCATTAAGTGCACATGGTATAATGCATAAGGACCTGAGTTTATGTCCTTGGTCCCCACTTACAGAGGGAAAACTTCACAAGCCATGAAGCAGTGCTGCAGGTGTCTCTCTTCCTCTCTTTCTCTTTCCATTTCTCCCTTGCCTCTTGATTTTTTCTTTGTCTCTATCCAATGAATAAATGAATATTTTTTCAAAGAATCTATCTAGGGAAGATGACCAGAGGGCTCTGAATTCCAATTCAATCAGGACCTGAAAAGAGAAGGGGTGGGGAGAACAGAAGGAAGGATACTCAGATGTAGTAGGTATAACTTATAAAGGAAGATAAGGCAGGACCTTAGGAAAAAATGAACACCTATAAATAAATATAGTTATAGAAATAATAGTCAACCCCTATCTGTAATCTTGGGAGAACTAATTCCAATGGAGGGAATGGGTACACAGAATTCTGGTGGTAAGAAGTATAGAGTTATACTCCTGTTATATTCTAATTTGTAAATCAATATTAAATCACTAATAAAATTTTAAAAAGAAACAAAAAAGAATATATCTAATTAAGAGCCAAATGTAGAGAAGTCAAAGGATGAAAAATTTGGTTTCTGTTCTTAAAGACTTGTATCTCCCACCTCTTAAGAATAGTTGGGGGAGTCGGGCGGTGGCGCAGTGGGTTAAGCGCACGTGGCGCAAAGCGCAGGGACCGGCCTAAGGATCCCGGTTCGAGCCCCCGGCTCCCCACCTGCAGGGGAGTCGCTTCACAGGCGGTGAAGCAGGTCTGCAGGTGTCTATCTTTCTCTCCCCTCTCTCTCTGTCTTCCCCTCCTCTCTCCATTTCTCTCTGTCCTATCCAACAACAAAGCAACGTCAACAATGGCAATAATAACCGCAACAAGGCTGCAACAACTAGGGCAACAAAAAGAGGGAAAAATGGCCTCCAGAAGCGGTGGATTCATGGTGCAGGCACCGAGCCCAGCAATAACCCTGGAGGGGAAAAAAAAATAGTTGGTTCTTTTTCATGGTCATCTATAGGAAACCTACATTTTTTCTACTTTCCTGAGGTAATGAAGGAGTACAGCAGACATTCTCTTGAGTGCCACAAGCACTAGAAGTATCTAAGTATATTCCACAGACACAAATTAAAACTTATTCTAGCTTTTAAACTTGGTCCTCTTCTTTGTTCCCCATGTCATTGAGTGATAGCATCTCCAACAGTTTCCCCAAACAGAAGCCTGGACTTTGTCCTTCACTCTACAGTCTATGGTACACTCTTCATATCCAGTCAATAATGAAGTTCTAAGTATTTTCATATAAAATACCAAAGTTAGCCATTCTCCTAATTTTTCATTTCTTGACTGCATTTTTCAAAAATGTTTTTCTAGTACCCACTGTTGCTACCATCTAAACCCATCTCCATACAACTACCATAATATTTATAAAAACAGAAATAAAGTCAGTATATAGTCCTGCTGTATATAAACCTCCAATAACTTTGTTCTTCCTTATTATATCTACTACATGACAGGTCTTTTAAAAAAGTTATTACCATTTCAATACTGCTTTACAAAATTACATGTAAATAAGGGTATAATTCCACACCATTCCCACCATAGTTCTGAGTCCCAAGTACCTCCATTGCAAACCACTACAGTTCTCCCAAGGTTGCAGACATGGATTAACTGTCATCTCTACAACTGTATTTGTACATAATTGCCCCCCTTTTTCTTCTAGGTCCAATCCTCTCTTCCCCTCCAAACCATATATAACCTTGTTACTACATCCAAATATCTCTTCCCCTTTTGTCCTCTCTCTCTGTCCTTCTTAATCTTCTTCCTCCTATCACTTCTCTCCCATTGAGAGAATGGATCAAAGTTGTTTTGGGGGTGCAGAAGGTAGGAATTCTGGTGTCTCTAATTGATTCTCCACTGGAATTGGGCACTGGCAGGTAGATCCGTACATAAAGCCTGCTTCTATCTTTCCCCAGTGGGGTAGGGTTCTGAAGAGGTGAGGTTCCAGGACACACTGGTGAGGTCATCTGTCCAGAGAAGTAAGGGTAGAATCATGGTAGAATCTGCAACTTGTTGTCTGGAAGGTGGCACGACATACAGTGAAACAAAACAATTAATTAAGAAGAGCCAAAAAGTAGGAACAGAGTAGATGAGATTAGGGATATTCATCTGGAAGAAAGCTCAGAAATCCATTTTGGGCGTTTTTTCTAGGGGCCCACGACTATAGTAGTTTTTGCTTGAGTTTTTTTTTTTTTTTTATTTAAGAAAGGATAAATTAACAAAACCATAGGGTAGGAGGGGTACAACTCCACACAATTCCCACTACCCAATCTCCATATCCCACCCCCTCCCCTGATAGCTTTCCCATTCTCTATCCCTCTGGGAGCATGGACCCAGGGTCATTGTGGGTTGCAGAAGGTGGAAGGTCTGGCTTCTGTAATTGCTTCCCCCCTGAACATGGACGTTGACTGGTCAGTCCATACTCCCAGTCTGCCTCTCTCTTTCCCTAGTAAGGTGGGTCTCTGGGGAAGCGGAGCTCCAGGGCACATTGTTGGGGTCTTCAGTCCAGGGAAGCCTGGCCAGCATCCGGATGGCATCTGGAACCTGGTGGCCAAAGCCAAACAAATTGTTGAGCAATCATGGACCCAAAGGTTGGAATAGTGGAGAGGAAGTGTTAGGGGGGTACTCACTGTAAACTCTAGTGTACTTCTGCTTTCAGGTGTATATTTTGCAGTAGTTTATGGATAAGTGTGAACATATGCTCTCTCTCACAGAAACTGGTGTATATCTAGGCTTTGGGACTTTGTTAGAAAGTGAACCACCTGGGATGGAATTAGAGAATACTATGAAAGGAAAGGTCTCACCCTAGTAATGAAGCTGAAGGGTTGTCATTCCACACGTGAATTCTCTGGACACAGTCTGAGCTGAAGCATGTTGAGGTGGCAATCGTTGTGTTGATTAGATTGCGATCGGCTGATGCAATATTATTTGATATGGATTGGGAGAGGCATGCAGGAAAGTGGGCACTATCCTAAGATTCCAGGACTGGGGGAAATATAGGCTCTATAATGGAGATGTGAGGTTCCTGTTGTCTTAGTTTTCAAAAAAACAATGGATAGTTAATGTTATCCATTAACTATGGAGAGAGACAAAGAGACAAAGAGACACCTGCAGCCCTGCTTCACCACTCATAAAGCTTTCCCCCTGCAGCTGGGGACTGGGGGCTTGAACCCATGTCCTTTGTGCCCAACACAGTGCACGACCACCCAGCCCCCCAGAAGACCATTATTAAGTGAGCTTGTCTCTTGCCCTTATCCAACATTTATAGTCCTCTCTTTGTCTGATGACCTTAGACTTTCTCCCAGTTGTTTAAGCATTGAGTATCAACCAGAATTAGTTTTTTAGGATCTATCTTCTTTGGACCTTTCTGTTAGATCATTAAGCTAATTTGGTCTAAGCCAAACATGATAGGTCTTCAATATCATGAGCTATGACATGAACTCTTCTTTTGTCGTTCTCACACTTTTTTTTTTTTTTTGAAATTTATGTAATAGGTAGGTAGAGAGGAGGAGGAAGAGGAAAAAAAGAGAGAAAAGGAATATCACTCTGGCACATGAAATTCCAGGATCAAACTCGGGATGTATGCTTAAGGATCCAAAATTTTATTCACTGCACCATCTCCTGGGTTGCAACTCTTATATTCTGTGCTTTAGTTATAATAAAGTTTATTTAGTTTTATTATACTAATGTTTTCATACTTACCCATGCTCCCCTTTGTCTGAATAATTTTATCCCTCTCATTTCTATAAAGATGCTTTCCCTAGTTTTATAAACTTGAGTGTCTATTGGGTTCTTTCCAAGTATGAGACAACAAGCAAGACTGGACTCACAAGTCAACTTATATATTGGATAAAACATCAAATACTTAGAATCTGTAACCACTCCTGATGAGTATATAAATTACCAGATTCCCTTTGTACATCAGTGTGATATTTCCTATGATACAATGATTTCAGCCTTAGGCAAGTATAGTACATAAATATTTAAAAACATAAAGGTAAAAGCAAAAATGTAGTTTCACAGAAGCACTGTCTGTAATAACCAAATACTGGAGAAAATCATAATATAGGGGACCAGGTAGTGGGAGAAGCAGTAGGGTTTACAGGTTACAATGTAGAAGGACTTAGGTTTATGCCCCTAGTCCCCACCTACAGAAGGACTGTTTCACAAGCAGTAAAGCAGTGCTGTATGTGCTCTCTCTCTCTTCTCTTGATTTCTCTCTGTCTCTATGCATTTTATTTATTTATTTATTATTTAAAATAATAAACACTGTTTAAATAATAGAGTGGGAATTTATTATATGCTACACACACACACACACAACAAAACAAAAAGTCACAACAAAATTCATCAGACTACAGCTGGGATTTCCAGAAGACATAATGAATAAAATGGCCATTAGGTAGATAGAGGAAGGAAGAGATATAGGCATCCAAGGGCTGAAGATGTGGGGCTTGTCAGCTATTATCTCCATTTTGCTAAGTTACACAGCAGGCTTGGAAATAGTGGGCAAAAAATACTGATCATGAAAAATTTTCTAAAGAAATTAAGTTGCTGAACTGTTCACAAGGATAAATCTCTTTGGTATAAAAAATACTAAATAACTAACACCAGAGTCATACAAATAATTTGATCAGGTTAAGTTGTATAAGTTAAAATAACCATAGGCAGATATGGTATGAAAGAGTTTTTGCTCTATTAACTCTGTGATAGAAAATGATTCATGCACTGGGGGTGGGGGGGTGTCCATAAAGGACTGAGTATAAAGTGGAACCCTCCTGTAAGACTGAGTACCTCCCAAGCACTATTACAGCAATGCCAGGTGCCATACTAGGTCATCATCCTTTCAGTGTCCCTTCCCTTCTACCACAGCATCCAATAAACAAAGGAGAATTCCAGCTCTATTGATACAGCACCACCTGCAGGTTAATAGAAGGCAAGGGCTGGAAAAATATCTCACTTAGTGGGCTCCTTTGTCATGTGTATGACCCAGGTTCAAGCCCAGCCACAACTGCATTGACCAGAGCTTTGGTGTTGTGGTCTCTTTCATTCTTCCTGTTAAAACAAAAATAGAAGAAGCAGAAGATATGTCAAATACTCAGAGATTAAAAAAAAAAAAACAAGCACAAGGTAAAAACATGAGATTTCCTGCAGAGAGTGAGCACACATGGAAGTCCATTAAAGCACAGAAGTGGAGGATTTATCAGAGAAAAAAGCTAGAAAAAAATTAATGAGAGCAATTACAGAAATTAAAAACTTTCACAATAGAAATAAATAAGAAGGGAGTCAAGATGTTCAGGAAGACAAATATGCTAATTCTCCTCAAAAATCTCTTCAGATCCTGGCATCTCTGAATAGAAGTGTGATTAATAGGCTAGTAGGAGAGAAACTACAGAGGATGAGACAAAAAGAAACCACAATATAAAATTATAACCCATTTGTGAATTGGGAAAAGGGTGCTGAAAATGACAAAGGCAAGCAAAGCAGTGAGTCCTCCACTGTGCCCCCCTCCACCACCCTATCCTCCCCACTATACCTCCAAGCCCAGAAGTGGCTTATTTGGGAAACAAGAGCAATGAAGACCCTCTACAGAAAGAAAAAGTAAATTTTAAAAAGTCTGGGCAGATTCCAGGACTGATCTTACTTGAGAGTGCATCTTTTGTCAGCCTTCCTGCAAGCTAGTCTGTTAGGTCTGTCAGGTCATTATAGGGTAGGTGCCTGTGACTTTGCTTGACTGGAACTGAACTGCAGATAGCACTGAAGGGAACTGGCAGGTTGATTGGTATGCCCACTGAAACAACCAGGCAACTACCCCTTCAACATAGACCTGTCACTCATCACTACACAGAACTACAAAAATAAGTACTTTGGGGGGGGGGGAAGATGGCGGACTGAGAAGCTTCTAGCAGCGTGTGCTCTGATCACATCTGGAAACGGTAGGATTTTCGGCCTTTAGCAGGCCAGTCAATAATTATAGTCACCAAAGAGGTGACTATAATTTAATTTGGGTTAAGAATTAGAGTAAAGGTGGCACGGTCTAGCGGGCGGGCTGCTCCAGACTTCCCAGGCGGTGCCAGGCAAGGCCGGTGCGCCGAGCATTGTCCTCCACCCGGGAAGGCGGCTCCTCCGCAGGTTGCAGAGTGCTGCTGGACGGCTGGCAGAGGACCCGGAGGGAGCACTGTAGCTCGGGGGCTTTCTCTTGGGAGTCTCCAGGGTCCACCGCGAACCTGAGGGCGGATCCAAAGACTTCTTAAGTATAGCTCTCATTGGATCAAAGGACTTGGAGCTACTTTTCATTTTCGAGAAATCCTTTAAAAAAGTCTGGAGGGGGGGGTTTCCCGGAAGATGGCGGACTGAGAAGCTGCTAGCCGCTGAGCTCCGAACACATCCCCTGGAAACAATAGGATTTTCTGCCTTTACCAGGCCAGCCAATAAGGTGTCATAGCAGTGACAAGGAGATGACTAATCTTAATTTGGGTTAAGAATTAGAGTAGGGGAAAAAATTCTTTTTTCTTCCTTTTAATTTTCAAGTATACCTCATCCCCCCCGCCCCCGCCACAAGCAGTCCCTGGGGACCAGCTCCTAGCAGGATACCCCACACCACCAACAGGGTGCTTTTTTGAATTCACTGATACACATTTGGGAAATTCCTTGCACTGCTCTTTAATTAGAACTCTTTATCTTATCTTCTCCTTTTCTCTCTCTTGTGTCTCTCTCTTTTTTTTTTTTAATCTTGTCATACACTTCTTCCTTCTTCTTTGCCTTTCTGAATTTGTGAATTACGTTGGGGAAGAAATCTGACTCAGAGCGGACTCTCTATGTGTGTATCTCTGCTCTAGTTCCCTTTCCCCTCTTGGTACCCATAGAATATACGGTGGATAGTAGATTTGCATAACTGTCTATTCTTGCTATCCTCTCTTTCTTTTCTCTTTCTTCACTGGGATTTGATTACTATTTTTTCACGGACTGGAGAAATTGTTTGGCTAACTGGTAACGATTAAACTACTTCAATACTTACTTCAGTTGCTACTGTAATTCCGGAGGTTGGTGAGTGCAATTGTCATAAAGGTATTTAGTACAGTGTTACTTGTACTCAAGAAACAATAACTGAGGAACAACAGAGCATAAAAAAAAAAGAAAAAACACATAAATAAAAAAAATGGGTAGATCAAAAACAAATAAAACTGCTACTCCAATGAATGAAGACAAGAGCCCAGAAGAAACTACAAATCAGCCAGAAGTAACCATAGATAAGAAAAGTATGCAAGCAATAATAAAATTATTAATCACAGAAATGAAAACAACATTGGAGGAAAGGAATGGCAGTATTAGGGAAACAACAGTTGAGACCCCCAAGGAAAATACTGATTATCTTGAGGCAATTAGAGAACTGAAAGCTGAAATAGCTGTAATGAAGAAAGAAGCTGAGGCAAGAGAAAGCAGACTAACAGAAGCAGAAAACAGAATTAGTCAGACAGAGGATGAGTTAGAGAAAACTAAGAAAGAGGTGAAAGAGCTTAAAAAGAGATTGAGAGACACTGAAAACAACAACAGAGACATATGGGATGATCTCAAAAGAAGTAACATTCATATAATTGGCCTGCCAGAGGAAGAAAGAGAGGAAGGGGAAGCAAACATTCTAGAGGAAATAATACAGGAAAACTTCCCAGACCTGAATAACAGAAAGGATATCAAGGTTCAAGAGGCCCAGAGAGTACCAAACAGAATCAACCCAGACCTGAAGACACCAAGACACATCATAGTCACAATGAGAAGAAGTAAGGATAAAGAAAGGATCCTAAAGGCTGCAAGAGAGAAACAAAAAGTCACATACAAGGGAAAACCCATAAGATTATCTGCGGACTTCTCCACTCAAACTCTAAAAGCCAGAAGGGAGAGGCAAGATATCTATCGAGCCCTGAATGAAAAAGGGTTTCAACCAAGGATAATATATCCTGCTAGACTTTCATTCAAATTAAATGGAGGGATAAAAACCTTCTTAGACAAACAACAGTTAAAGGAGGCAACCATCACCAAGCCGGCCCTGAAAGAGGTTCTAAAAGAACTCTTATAAACAAGAACATCACTATAATACTTGCAATATATCAGAGCAAACAAATTCTTTTTTAGAACAATGGCACTACAATACATTAAATCCATAATATCAATAAATGTCAATGGCTTAAACTCACCCATCAAAAGGCACAGGGTGGGGGGATGGATCAGAAAACATAACCCAACCATATGCTGCTTGCAAGAATCACATCTATCACAACAAGATAAACACAGACTTAAAGTGAAAGGATGGAAAACTATCATACAGGCTAATGGACCACAAAAAAGGGCAGGAACAGCCATTGTCATCTCAGATACGATAGATTTTAAATTAAATAAAGTAATAAAAGATAGGCAAGGACATTACATAATGATTAGAGGATCAATCAGCCAAGAAGACTTAACAATTATTAACATCTATGCACCCAATGAGGGACCACCTAAATACATTAAGCATCTACTGAAAGAATTTCAAAAATACATCAATAGTAATACAATAATAGTGGGAGACTTCAATACCCCACTATCACACTTAGACAGATCAACAAAGCAGAGAACCAATAAAGATACAAGAGAATTGAATGAAGAGATCGACACACTAGACCTCTTGGACATTTTCAGACTCCTCCACCCCAAAAAACTGGAATACACCTTCTTTTCAAATCCACATAACACATACTCAAGGATAGACCACATGTTAGGCCACAAAGACAGCATCAATAAATTCAAGAGCATTGAAATCATCCCAAGTATCTTCTCAGACCACAGTGGAGTAAAACTAACATTTAACAAGAAACGGAAAATTATTAAAAGACAAAGAATTTGGAAACTAAACAACATGCTCCTTAAGAACCACTGGGTCAGAGACTCACTCAAACAGGAAATTCAAATGTTCCTGGAAACTAATGAAAATGAAGACAAAACCTATCAAAATATTTGGGACACAGCTAAAGCAGTACTAAGAGGGAAACTTATAGCCATACAATCACATATTAAACACCAAGAAGAAGCTCAAATGAACGACCTTACTGAACACCTCAAGGACTTAGAGGAAGAGGAGCAAAGGAACCCTAAAGCAACCAGAAGGACAGAAATCACTAAAGTTCGAGCAGAAATAAACAACATCGAAAATAAAAGAACCATAAAAAAGATCAATGAAGCCAAATGTTGGTTCTTTGAAAGATTAAACAAAACTGACAAACCCCTAGCCAGACTCACCAAACAAAAAAGAGAGAGGACTTAAATTAATAGAATTGTAAACGATGCAGGAGATATCACAACTGACACCACAGAAATCCAGAGAATCCTGCAAAACTTCTATAAAGAACTATATGCCACCAAGCTAGAGAATCTGGAAGAAATGGAACAATTCCTAGAAACCTATGCACTTCCAAAACTGAACCAAGAAGAACTACAAAATCTAAATGCACCAATCACAGACAAAGAAATTGAAACCGTTATTAAGAATCTCCCCAACAACAAAAGTCCTGGACCAGATGGTTTCACAAACAAATTCTACAAAACTTTCAGGAAACAGTTAATACCCATACTTCTTAAGCTATTCTATAAGATTAAAGAAACAGGAATACTCCCTTCCACCTTCTATGAAGCCAACATCACTCTGATACCAAAAGCTGATAGGGACAGAACAAAAAAGGAAAACTACAGACCAATATCTCTGATGAACATAGATGCCAAAATATTAAACAAGATCTTGGCCAACCGGATACAGCAACACATCAAAAAGATTTTTCATCATGACCAAGTGGGATTCATCCCAGGAATGCAAGGTTGGTTCAACATCCGTAAGTCAATCAATGTCATTCACCACATCAATAAAAGCAAAGCCAAAAACCACATGATTATCTCAATAGATGCAGAGAAAGCCTGTGACAAAATCCAACACCCATTCATGCTCAAAACTCTACAAAAAATGGGAATAGATGGGAAATTCCTCAAGATAGTGGAGTCTATATATAGCAAACCTACAGCCAACATCATACTCAATGGACAGAAGCTGAAAGCACTCCCCCTCAGATCGGGGACTAGACAGGGCTGTCCACTGTCTCCGTTACTCTTCAACATAGTATTGGAAGTTCTTGCCATAGCAATCAGGCAAGAGAAAGAAATGAAAGGAATACAGATTGGAAGGGGAGAAGTCAAACTCTCACTATTTGCAGATGATATGATAGTATACATAGAAAGACCTAAAGAATCCAGTAGAAAATTACTGGAAGTTATTAGGCAATATAGCAAGGTATCAGGCTACAAAATCAATGTACAAAAATCAGTGGCATTTCTTTATGCAAACACTAAATCTAAAGAAGAAAACATTCAGAAATCACTCCCATTTACTGTTTCAGCAAAATCAATCAAATACCTAGGAATAAAGTTGACCAAAGAAGAGAAAGACTTGTATGCTGAAAACTATGAGTCGATACTCAAGGAAATAGAAAATGATACCAAGAAATGGAAATATATCCCATGCTCATGGGTTGGAAGAATAAATATCATCAAAATGAATATTCTCCCCAGAGCCATATACAAATTTAATGCAATACCCATCAAAGTTCCACCAAGCTTTTTTAAGAGAATAGAACAAACACTACAATCATTTATCTGGAACCTGAAAACGCCTAGAATTGCCAAAACCATCTTAAGGTAAAGAAACAGAAATGAAGGCATCACACTCCCAGACCTTAAACTATATTATAAAGCCATCATCATCAAAACAGCATGGTACTGGAACAAAAATAGGCACACAGACCAGTGGAACAGAATTGAAAGCCCAGAAGTAAATCCCAACACCTATGGTCATCTAATCTTTGATAAGGGGGCCCAAAGGATTAAATGGAAAAAGGAGGCTCTCTTCAATAAATGGTGCTGGGAAAACTGGGTTGAAACATGCAGAAGAATGAAATTGAACCCACTTTATCTCACCAGAAACAAAAATCAACTCCAAATGGATCAAAGACCTAGATGTCAGACAAGAAACAATCAAATACTTAGAGGAAAACATTGGTAAAACACTTTCCCACCTACACCTCAAGGACATCTAAGATGAATCAAACCCAATTGCAAGGAAGACTAAAGCAGAAACAAACCAATGGGACTACATCAAATTGAAAAGCTTCTGCACATCCAAAGAATCTATTAAACAAACAGAGAGACCCCTCACAGAATGGGAGATCTTCACATGCCAGACATCAGACAAGAAACTAATCACCAAAATATATAAAGAGCTCAGCAAACTTAGCACCAAAAAAGCAAATGACCCCATCCAAAAATGGGCAGAGTATACGAACAAAACATTCACCTCAGAGGAGATCCAAAAGGCTAACAAACATATGAAAAACTGCTCTAGGTCACTGATTGTCAGAGAAATGCAAATTAAGACAACACTAAGATACCACCTCAGTCCTGTAAGAATGGCATACATCAAAAAGGACAGCAGCAACAAATGCTGGAGAGGACGTGGGGACAGAGGAACCCTTTTACATTGCTGGTGGGAATGTAAATTGGTCCAGCCTCTGTGGAGAGCAGTCTGGAAAACTCTCAGAAGGCTAGACATGGACCTTCCATATGATCCAGTAATTCCTCTCCTGGGGATATACCCCAAGGACTCCATAACACCCAACCAAAAAGAGGTGTGTACTCCTATGTTCATAGCAGCACAATTCATAATAGCTAAAACCTGGAAGCAACCCAGGTGCCTAACAACAGATGAGTGGCTGAGAAATCTGTGGTATATATACACAATGGAATACTATGCAGCTATCAAAAACAATGAACCGACCTTCTCTGACCCATCTTGGACAGAGCTAGAAGGAATTATGTTAAGTGAACTAAGTCAGAAAGATAAAGATGAGTATGGGATGATCCCACTCATTAACAGAAGTTGATTAAGAAGATCAGAAAGGGAAACTAAAAGCAGGACCTGATCAAATTGTAAGTAGGGCACCAAAGTAAAAACCCAGTGGTGAGGGGTAGACATATAGCTTCCTGGGCCAGTGGGGGGTGGGAGTGGGTGGGAGGGACGGGTCACAGTCCTTTGGTGGTGGGAATGGTGTTTATGTACACTCCTAGCAAAATGTAGACATATAAATCAGTAGTTAATAAATATGAGAGGGGGAAAATCAATTGTATGTCTCAAAGTTTCTCAAAACACAAACTGAATCCTTTTAATATATAGGCTGTGTATTTGATACGCGGACTCTCTCAAAAGCCTAGACCAAGTAGATTAGAAGCATCCAATAGCACAGCTATATACAAGATACTGGATACTGTACAGCAAACCATAAAAAAAGGACTTTTCAAAGTTAACCCAATTAACAAATAATGCGATGATAACATTAACTATCGATTGTCTTTTTGAACCCTAAGATAGCAGGAACCTCACATCTCCACTATAGAGCCCCTACTTCCCCCAGTCCTAGAACCCTTGGATAGGGCCCACTTTCCCATATGCATCTCCCAATCCAAACCAAATAATATTGCATCCGCCGATCACAACCTAACCAATGCAACAATTGCCACCTCAACATGCTTCACCTCAGACTGTGTCCAGAGACTTCACGTGTGGAATGACAACCCTTCAGCTTCATTACTCGGGTGAGACCTTTCCTTTTATCGTACACTGTAATTTCATCTCAGGTAGTTCACTTTCTAACAAAGTCCCATAAACTAGATATACACCAGTTTCTGTGAGAGAGTGCTTATGTGCACACGTATCCATAAACTACTGCAAAATATATACCTGAAAGCAGGATTACACTAGAGTTTGCAGTGAGTACCTCCCTAACACTTCCTCTCCACTATTCCAAGCTTGGGATCCACGATTGCTCAACAAATTGTTTGGCTTTGTATGTTAACTCTCTTTTCAATCACCAGGTTCCAGATGCCACCAGGATGCTGGCCAGGCTTCCCTGGATTGAAGACCCCACCAATGTGTCCTGGAGCTCAGCTTCCCCAGAGACACACCTTACTAGGGAAAGATAGAGGCAGACTGGGAGTATGGACTGACCAGTCAACACCCATGTTCAGCGGGGAAGCAATTACAGAAGCCAGACCTTCTACCTTCTGCAACCCTCAACGATCCTGGGTCCATGCTCCCAGAGGAATAGAGAATGGGAAAGCTATCATGGGAGGGGGTGGGTTATGGAGATTGGGTGGTGGGAATTGTGTGGAGTTCTACCCCTCCTACCTTATGTTTCTGTTCATTAATCCTTTCTTAAACAAAAAATTTAAAAAAATATAAGTACTTTGGGAACATGGGGAAACTTCTTCAGACCAACATCCTCCTTAATTGTGAGGATTGTTAATCCCTTCTCTGGTTCTCTGTATATACTCCACTTGTTTGCTGCAGTTGATCATTGCTTGTTTTTGTTTCTTCTTTTTGTTTAGGGGTTGTTTGTTTTTGGTTTTGCTTCTCTCTCTCTCGTTCTCACTCTCTTTAGTATCTGCTCCAGTCATTTATTTGTCTCTTCAAGTTGAAGACCCTAGCTCTCATCTCCAAAGGCAGAGGTGTCACCATTAGAACAGCAGCTCCACCCACTCCTGAGACACACCACAAGATGGCTGGCTTCAGAGGTCAGAGTTACCCTAACACCATACCTGAACAGTAATACCTAAGACACAACTTTCAAAAGATATCGAATAGTCAAACCAAAAAGTACCATTGCAGCAATGGACCAGGACAGAAAATATTCCAACAAGTAAGAAGCAAATAAGAATAAGGGAAAATAGTAGGCATATTTTAGTTATATTCCAAAGGGCCTGTGGCTATACTAGTTCCTCTCTCTCTTTGTCCCCCCTTTCTCCCCTGAGCCTGAACTAGTATAGCCATATGCCCTTTGGAATATAACTAAAATATGCCTACTAGCTATCTACAAAATGGAGACTCCCTAACTCTTCATCTGCACTATTCCAGACTTTAGGTTCATGATTAGTCAACAATTTGTTTGGCTTTATATGTTAACTCTCTTGTCAACCACCAGGATCCATATGCTAGCATAATGACAACCAGACTTCCCTGGGCAGAAGACCCCACCACACTAGGGAAAGAAAGAGACAGGCTGGGGTATGAATTGACCTACCAATGCTCATGTTCAGTGGGGAAGCAATTATAGAAGCCAGACCTTCCACCTTCTGCATCCCACAAGGACCTTGGGTCCATACTCCCAGAGGGTTAAATAATAGGAAAGTATCAAGGGATGGGATGGGATATAGAGTTCTGGTGGTGGGAATTGTGTGGAGTTGTACCCCTCTTATTCTATGGTTTTATCAGTGTTTCCTTTTTATATATAAAATAAAATAAATTTTAAAAAAAGAATGAGGAAAACATTCAAACATTAATTGATATGAAAATCACAGGAAGAAAGCTTTTGAAGGCAATGTTATCAGAAATAAGGAAAGAACAAATGAAACTCTGAGAGAATACATGAACAATCTCAAGGTAATTAAAGAGCTAAAAGTTGAAATAGTTAAGATCCCAACTAACTGAATAAGCTAATATAACTGAACATGGTAACAAAATAGCTGAGCTAAGGAATGGAGCTAAAGGAAGTAACAGCAGAACAACTTATGCAGAAACAGAATTAGCAAGATCAAGGATGAACTACAGAAAACTAAAACAGAAGTAAAAGAATTAAAAAAGATTCGAAACACTGAAAACAATAGCAAAGACATAATGTAATGACTTCAAAAGAAGTAATATACACATTATTGGCTTGCCAGAGGGAGAAAGACAGGATGGGGAAGAAAGCATAACAGAGGAGATAATAAGAAAAATACTTCCCCACCCTAAATAATAAAAAAGATATTAAGATTCAAGAGCCCCAGAGAGACCCAAACAAAATCAATCCAGACCTACAGATAACATGACACATCATAGTTAAAATGGCAAGAAGGATAAAGAAAGGATTCTGAAGGCTGCAAAAGAAAAACAAAGTCACCTACAGAGGAAAACCCATCAAAGTCACACACAATTTATGGGGAGGTGGTAGAACAAAAGTTTCAAATGTTTATACTACATCAGAAAATATCAAGAATTAAAAAAAAAGAAAATATCAAGAATTGTCAAAACAATCTTGAGGAAAAAAAAAAGAACAGAACTGGAAGCATCACACTCCCAGATCTCAAATTATATTATAGATCAGTTGTAATCAAAACTTCAGGGTACTGAAACAAAAACTGACACACTGACCACTGGAATAGAACTGAGAGCTCAGAGGTAAGCCCACACACCTATGGGCACCTAATATTTGACAAATGTGCTCAGATTATTAAATGGGGAAAGGAGAGTTTCTTCAACAAATAGTGTTGGTAAGAATAGGTTGAAACATGAAGAAGAATGAAAGTGAACCACTATATTTCTCCAGACACAAAGGCAAATTCCAAATGTATTAAGGACTTGAATGTTAGACCAGAGACTATCAAATACTTAGAGGAAAATTGGCAGAACTTTTTTCTATCTAAATTTTATAGGCATCTTCAGTGATGCAAATCTAATTGCAAGGAAAACTAAATAAAATTAACCAATAGGGCTATATCAAATTGAAGACTCTGTGCAGCAAAAGAATCCACCACCCAAAGAGATCTCTTATTGAAAGGAAGAAGATCCTTATATGCCATATATTAGACAAGAGGCTAATAACCAAAATAAAAAGAGCTCATCAAATTCAAATGACCCCATACAAAAGTGGGGAGATAATATGGAGAAAATATTCACCAAAGAAGTTATCCAAAATGCCAACAAATATATGTAAAAATGCTCCAAGTCATTTATTATTAGACAAATGCAAATACAACAATGAGGTACCACTTCATTCCTGTGAGAATGCCATATATCAGAAAAGGAAGCAACAACAAATTCTGGAGATATAAATCGTTAAATATTATCCAGGAATTGTGTTAAGTGAGATAAGCCAGAAAGACAAAGATGAGTATGGGATGATCTCACTCATAAACAGAAATTGAGAAAGAACAGTTAAAATATAACTCAGCTATTAAGAATGATGAGTTCACTTTCTTCACCTCATCTTGGATGGAGCTTGAATGAATCATGTTAAGTGAGATAAGTCAGAAGCAGAATGATGAATATGGAGTGATATCACTCATAGAAGTTGAGAAATGGGAACAGAAGGGGAAATACAAAGAAGAACTTGAACTGGGTTTGGTGTTTTGAGTCAAGTAAAGGGCTCTAGGAAGCAGGGTAAAATTAAAATTAAGTATGATAGCTTTTGGAGAGCTAAAATAATCATCTTTCGTAAAGTGGCAATGGTAAGTCCTTAATTTGAATGAATTTCAGAAGTTAGAGTTGGAACTTGAGAGCTGGACTATCAACAGATAAATTTAGCATCATGAAATACAGCATCAGAAAAATGTGGGAGCTTGATGATTTCAAGAGTTGCAAATCCTTATTAAGAATCAGAAAAATTAGATATGTAAAGAACTTCCATTCTTTGAGGAGTCTCTTTGTTTGGGTGATGGTTTCTTTCATTGTGCAGAAGCTTTTTAATTTGATGTAGTCCCATTGTTTTATTTTTGTTTCAGTCTTCCTTGAAGTTGTATTTGTATCATCGAAGATGCCCTTGAAGAACAGAGAGGGAAACTCAAAGCAGGATTTGACTGAATTTGGAGTAGGGCACTAAAGTAAAAACCCTGGGTTAAGGGTGAGGGTGTATGTTTGGCTTCATGAGGTGGGGGGGGGGGAACAGTGTTTTGGTGGTGGGTATGGTGTTTATGTATAATCTTATTAATCTGTAGTCATATAAATCACTATTTAATTAATGTGAGAGGGGAAAAATTCATTTAATGTCTCAAACTTTTTAATGCACAGACCATAGGCTGAGTCTTTGATATGTTGACTCTCTTAAAAGCTTAGACCAGGGAGAACAGAAGCAACCAGTGGCATAGCTATATACAAATAATGTCAAAGGACATAAATTATGGTGATGTTGTGTATGATACAGAAAATCCTAACAAAGGGATTTTTCTAAGTTAACCCAATCGCCAAATAATATGATTATAGCAATAACTATCTAATGCCTTCTTAAACCCTAAGACAGCAGGAACCTCCTGCTTCCTCTATAGAGCCTATATTTCCCCAGTGCTGGAACATCTAGAGTGGGGCTCACTTTCCTGCATGCTTCTCTCAATTCATACCAAATAATATTGCATCTGCTGATGCCAACCTAATCAACACAAAGGACTGTGTTCCATCCCATCCCAACCTCCCACCCCGCCAGTGAAGCTGAACATCTACTCTCACCTTCCAACTTTTTATGGTGCCCTACTCCAAACTGTCAGATTCCACTTTGAGTTTCCCTTTCTGTTCTTCCATACTCGTCTTTGTCTTTCTGACTAAGCTCACTTAACATAATTCATTCTAGCTCCATCCAAGATGGGTCAGAGAAGGTAGGTTCATTGTTTTTTAAAAAAAATATATTTCCTTTAGTTGCCCTTGTTGTTTTATTGTTGTTATTATTGATGTCGTTGTTGTTGGATAGGACAGAGAGAAATGGAGAGGAGGGAAAGACAAAGAGGGGGAGAGAAATATAGACACCTGCAGACCTGCTTCACTGCTTGTGAAGCGACAACCCTACAGGTGGAGAGCCGGGGGCTCGAACCAGGATCCTTATGCAGGTCCTTGTGCTTTGCGCCATCTGCGCTTAACCTGGTGTGCTACCGCCCAACTCCCAGGTTCATTGTTCTTAATAGCTGCATAGTATTTCATTGTGTATATATACCACAGCTTTATCAGCCATTCATCTGTTGTTGAGCACCTAGTTTGCTTCCAGGTTTTAGCTAGTTATGAATACTTAGTCACTATGAGGCTACCCCATCATCTGGGGCCCTAGTTGGGGAGGTCTGGGATTCCCATACAGACACAATAGGCCTAGACCTCAAATAGATCCCTCTCTCCATTGTCACTGGTCATCTCTATCAGCAACATAATGGACCCCTTTGTGGGCCCCCACAGGCCCTTGCCCTCAATGTGGATCAACAATGATAGAGAATGTTCCATCCTCTGAAGGGAAGTTGGATAACATACCTGAGGAAGATGGGTCCTGAAATTGTGCAACTTGGAATATTCCTACTCATGACCACAGAATGAGAGCTGGGACCTACAGGGATGTAGAGGTTACACAGGCTCCCATGCTGAATATGGGCCCCAGATCAAATCAATAGGACTTATAGCCAATAATATTTATACACTTTTTCCATATTTGGGAGCTACTCTCTTCCCTGATCCAGCTTTCTAGCCATTTTTTCCAGCCATGACATTATCTCTCCAGACAATAACTTGGGTCTATCTGCATATCAGAGGTCAGGCTTAGGAAAGCACTAGTATAGTCATGGGCACTTTGGAATATAACTAAAATAGGCCTACTAGCTATCTATGAAATTGAGACAGCGCCCCCCCCCCCCAGCTCTTCATCTGCAATATTCTAGCTGTTAGGTTCATGATTAGTCAACAACTTGTTCTGCTTCATATCTTAACTCTTTTTTCAGCCACCAAGTTCCAGCTGCTAACATGATGCCAGCCAGACTTTCCTGGGCAGACAACCTCACCAATTCCCAATTCCAATTGGAGCCCCAGTTCTCTAGAACCCCCAACCCCTCCCACTAGGGAAAGGGAGAGGCAGGCTGGGAGTATGGATCAACCTGTCAATGCCCAGGTTCGGCGGGGAAGCAATTACAGAAGTCAGACCTCCCACCTACTGCACCCCATAAAGACCCTGGGTCCATATTCCCAGAGGGACAAAGAATAGGAAAGCTATCAGGGGAGGGGATGGGGTATGGAGTTCTGGTAGTGGCAATTGTACTCCTCTTATCCTATGCTCTTGTTAGTATTTACATTTTATAAATAAAAATTAAAAAATTATTATTTATTACCTTCTTAAACTCTAAGACAGCAAAGAACCTTACTCATTCTCTATAAAGCTCATGTTTTCTTCCAGTCCTGGAACCTCTAGGGCTTTGCTTATTTTCCTTTATGCTTCTCTTGACCCATACCACTTGATACTGTGTCTGCTGATCTCAACCAAATCGGTACAACCAGTGCCATGTCAACATGTCTCACCTCGGAATGTGTCCATAGACACTAGGCCTGGGATGTCAACCCTCCACCTCTAATAATCTAGTGAGACCTTTCCTAGCTCATAGGAACCTATAGTTTCAATTTTTGGGTGGTGTACTTTCTAACAAAGTTATAGAACCTAGATATAGACCAGGGTCTATGGGATAGAGCACATATGCACATGCATTCATAAGTTAAGGGAAAAAATATATCTAAAGTAAAAGTATGCAATAGTCTGCAATGACTCAGTAAGTACAGCAAGCAAGCAGAAAGACCTAAAAAAGACACTATAAAGTACTTAATCAAATAACTTATACTTAGACCTTTATATACCTTCTTCACCTACTCCCTATTTCACCTCCTTCAATCATTCCAAGTCCAACCCTGTCTGGTAATGTAAAAACTACAAAAGCTGGAAAAGGGCAAGAGACTGGCACACTTTAATGATGGCCCTATTGGTCACTACCAGGCCATCCCATCATCTGGAGCCCTGGCCAGGGAATTCTGGGATTCCCACATAGTTATGATGGGCTTAGACCTCTAACAAATCCCTATCTACAACATCACTGATTATCTCCACCAAGAACATCATAAACCCTCTTGTAAGCCTCTGGGAGCTTCTCTCTGCCCTGATCCAGCATTCCTATTCCCAACTCTGGCACCAGTCCTAAACAATACTTTTAGTCCACTTGCATGTTAGCTATCAGGCTCAGGCAAAAACTTACAAAATTCATGGGCTCCTTACAATATACCTAAAATAGATTTCCTCATTTTTTTCTAATATGAAGACCCCCAGGATACAAATCTCATGTTCTATATTCTTACCCTGATTATTAAACACTTTGTTCTGCTTTATATCTTAGTGCTTTTCAGCTATCAAATTACAGATGCTACCATGATGCCAACCTGACTTCCCTGGGCAGATGACCTCACCAATGTGTCCTGGAACTCCACCTCCCCAGCGCCTACCCCACTAGGGAGAGATAAAAACAGGTTGGAGGTAAGGATTGACTTATCAATGCCTAAGTCCAGCAGAAAAGCAGTTACAGAAGCCAGACTTCCCACCTTCTGCACCCCATAGAGATCTTTAACCCATACTCCCAGAGAAATAAAGAATATGGAATCTTCCCCTCAAGTAAATCTCTCTCTCCATAGTTGCCAGTCATCTCTATCAAGAACAGCACAATAGACTCCTTTGTGGGCCCTCACAGGACCTTGTCCTCAACTTGGATCAACAACT
This sequence comes from Erinaceus europaeus, assembly GCF_950295315.1. Classification (NCBI taxonomy): domain Eukaryota; kingdom Metazoa; phylum Chordata; class Mammalia; order Eulipotyphla; family Erinaceidae; genus Erinaceus; species Erinaceus europaeus. Next base: position 66,164,184 of record NC_080172.1, on the reverse strand, counting down.
GTAGAGAATGTTCCATGCTCTCGAAAGGAGGATGGACAACATACTCTATTGTTACACCTGAGGAAGATGGGTCCTGATATTGGGACAGCTTGGAATGTTCCTACCCATGACCACAGAATGTGAGCTCAGATCTACAGGGATGCAGAGGTCACATAGGCTCCTAAGCTTAATATGGGTCCCAGATCACATCATTTTGATGGGGTTTACAGTCAACAATATTTATACCCCTTTCCCATATTTGAGAGCTACTCTCTTCCCTGATCCAGTTTTCTGGTCCTTTTTCCAGCCATGACATCATCTCCCCAGACAATAACTTGGATCCACTAGCATATAAGATTTCAGGCTCAGGGAAAAAGAAAAAAAGAAAGAAAAAAACTAGTATAGCCACCGGCCCTTTAGAATATAACTAAAATATGCCTACTAGCTATCTACGAAATGCAGACAACCCCCCCCCCAACTCTTCTTCTGCACTATTCCAGCCTTTAGGTTCATTATTAGTCAACAATTTGTTTGACTTTGTATGTTAACTCTCTCTTTTCAGCCACCAGGTTCCAGATGCTAACATGATGCCAGCCAGACTTCCCTGGACACACAACCCTACCAATGTGTCCTGGAGCTCCGATTCCTCAGAACCCCACCCCACTAGGGAAAGAGAGAGGCAGGCTGGGAGTATAGATCGACCTGTCATCACCCATATTCAGCAGGGAAGCAATTAAAGAAGCCAGACCTTCCACCTTCTACACCCCACAAGGACCTTGGGTCCATACTCTCAGAGGGTTAAAGAGCAGGAAAGCTATCAAGGGAGGGGATGGGATACAGAGTTCTGGTGGTGGGAATTGTGTGGAATTATACCCTTCTTATCCTATGGTTATGTCAGTATTTCCTTTTTATAAATAAATAACAATAAAAAAATAGGGAATCTTCCAATGGAGGGGAAGGAATATGAACTCTGGTGGTGGGAATTGTATGGATTTGTAGCCCTCTTATCCCACAATCTTGCCAATCATTATTATTAATTAATTTTAAAAAGCAAGAAAATGAGAATAAAACAAAACAACAAAGGATAGAACAAAGAGTCAATAAAATGAAGTAAAATTGAAACTAGATACAGCATGTCTATTAGGGGTAAAGGTAATTTTTTTATGTATCAGACTCTTGAAGGATTTACAAACACAAACTATTTAATATTTTTTTAAATATTTACTTCCTTTTTGTTGCCCTTGTTTCTTTATTGTTATAGTTATTCTTGTTGATATCGTTTGTTGTTGGATAGTACAGAGAGAAATAGGGAGAGGAGGGGAAGACAGAGAGGGGAAGTGAAAGACACCTGCAGACCTTCTTCACCACCTGTGAAGCGACTCCACTGCAGGTGGGGAGCTGGGGGCTCGAACAGGGATCCTTATGCCGGTCTTTGCGCTTTGCACCACCTGCGCTTAACCCAGTGTGCTACTGCTCGACTCCCACTATTTAATATTCTTTTCTTTCAACCTTCTTCCCAATTTACTTAATTGTTCTTTTCCATCCTTTAAATGTACTTAGTTCACAACTTTTATCTTCTATATTTGCACTCTCTTGGTGATGTTATCCAGATAAATGGCTTCAACTACTATTTATTACTGATAATCTTTATTCATCATTACCTGACATCCTTACATAAGTGTTCAACAACTAATTTCAAAAATTGAATGGTCAGAGCTGAAATCATGACTCCTCTGTAAACTAGCTTCTTTGTCAGCCTTCTCTGTTTTAGTGGGGCACTATAATTCTTCAGGTCAAAGTTGTTTGTAAATCATTCTTGAATGACAATATACAATAGTTCTGGAAAGAAATTACACTAAGTGGTTAAGACACGAAATTCTCAAATTGTGCAGTAAGGGTCTACAAGTCAACAGAACACATTTCCAGAAGTACAATGAATATCCTTTTTTAAAGCAATACCCGCTATCTATTGAACATTATATCATCTACCTGTTCAGTTATTTACTCAACAGTATACTAAGCAACATGTTAGAAAATTGTGGGAAAAAATTATATTTTCTGGAATAAAAATCACACACCACATTCCAAGTAATAGGAACCAAAATTGATGCTGGCAATGTCCGATTTGATTCCAAACTTTCATGTTGTCGAGCTTCCAGAAACCTTATCATTCTAATAGTTATTTTTAAGAATTAAATGTTTTTCTTCACCTTTTTGTACATTATATCTTCAGACGATTATGAAGATCTAACATCTAATAAATGAATTCCAAGAATACACACACACACACAATGACTTACCTTACCTTTTCCCTTTCAGTGTACATGAGATATGGAATATCACAGTTGCAATTATACAACAGACTACTAGTACCTGGGTGGTGCTAATATAACCACATGAAGCCAAAGCTCTTTTTTTATGGCCCCTGACAGAAGTCAGATTCAAAGCTTGAAATTTTGGTACACCATGTAGAGAGAGCTGTATGCAAGGACTAGAGAGCAACCTTAAAGACTACACAATTTCCCCATCTAGAAGAGAATGCAAACTTCACTCCTATAATCACAAGAACTGTGTTGTCAACTATCTTGAATAAGCTCCAAGTTTCAGCCCCCAGCCCCCAGACAAGAACGTAGGCTATTTACATATTGACTTTAGTTCTGTAAGAACCAAAACTAGCTCTCTTAGACTCTAGAATTGTGAGATAATTATGTTGCTTTTAAATTGCTAAATTGTGGCCACCCCATCACCTAGGGCCCTAGTCAGGGAGTCCTGAGATTCCTACACAGATATGATGGGCCTAGAGCTCTAACAGATCCCTCTCTCCACTGTCACTGGCCATCTCCATCAGGAACATCATTATGGACTCCTTTGGGGGCCCCTATAGGAACTTGCCCTCAGTGTGGATCAACAGTGGTAGGGACTGCTCCATTCTCTGAAAGGAGTTTGAGCTACATACTCTATCACTTGAGGATGGGTCCTGAATTTAGTGCAGCCTGGAATGTTCCTAGCCGTGATGACAGAATGCGAGATCAGACCTACAGGGATGCAGAGGTTACATAGGCTCCTGCACTGAGTATAAGCCCCAGATCAAATTGACGAGGTTTACAATTAATGATATTTTTATATTTTCCCCATATTTGGGAGCTACTCACTTCCCTGATTCATCTTTTGAGTCCCCTTTCCAACTATGATACCATCTCTCAAGACAATAACTTGGGCCCATCTGCATGTTAGCTGTCAGATTCAGACAAAAATTAGTAAAATCATGGGCCCCTTAGAGTATACCTAAAATACACCTACTAGCTTTTTCCAAAATAGAAACCCCAAATCCTCATCTGCAATATCCCAGCCTTTAGGTTCATGAATAGTCAACAATCTGCTGTGCTTTCTATCTTACTTCTTTCTCAGCCACCAAGTTCCATATGATACCATGATGCCAACCAGAATTCCCAGGGCAGATGACCCCACCATGTGTCCTGTCCCACCTCCCCAGAGCCCTGTCCCACTAGGGAAAGAGAGACACAGGCTGGGAGTATGGATCGACCTGCCAATGCTCATGTTCAGCGGGGAAGCAATTACAATAGCCAAACCTCCCACCTTCTGTACCCCATAATGATCCTGGGTCCATACTCCCAGAGGGATAAAGAACAGGAAAGCTTTTCAAGGGAGGGAATGGGATAGGAAGGTCTTTTGGTGGGAACTGTATGGAATTGTACCCCTTTTATCCTATGGTCTTGTCCATATTTCTATTTTATAAATTAATACTAAAAATATTGCTAAATTGTGATAATTTATTATGCAGGGATAGAAAACTAATACAGATGCAAATACATCAAGGTATTAAGTGTATTGCCTTTGTAAAGAGAATTGTTATGCTGATTGATCTAAAAGTGCTGTGAGTAAACTTGAGACACTAAAGTACCCCTAAGGACATTTGGGAAACCTTGATTTAGACAAACGAGGATTAACTGATGGCTGCTACTCAACTGAAGAATGTGGAAAACTTTTTCTTCAGTAAAGAAATAAAAGACCCTGTCGTTCTGTGCCACAGGGAAGAGAGAGAGGAGGTCCGGAGCGAAGAGGGAACACAAATCTTTATTTGAGCCGGCACCTCAGAGTTGGGTGCAGAGAAGCAGGTTGGGCCATGTGGAGGTAGTGAAAATGGCCACCTCACGCAGTAACCTTTCCTGCATCTAAACACCGAAGGGAAGCGCTGGCAAGAGAGAGAGGTGCGGAAGAAAAAGGGCTTTTATAGGAGCAGCTTTCGCGATAATGGGAAGGGGGAGGAGTAACCATAGCACTCCAGGATAGGATAATAACTCTCGTGAGAATGGGAGGGGGAGGAGTAACCAAAGCACTCCAAATATCACGGGGAAATAGACAATGCCCTGAGGGCACAACATGGTGGAACAGGCACTCCAAGAATGTCCCAACTCTCACGGGAACTAGCAGTAGCCTGAGGGGACAACATAGCAGATGTGACTGCATCTGCACAATTTCCCAGCATCTCCCCTTTTCCTTTTATCTAATGGCCAGGGCAATAGTCTGTAAAGTCTATGAACTACTCAGGGTCAGTCTATGAAAAACCAGCAACATGAAGGGAAGGAAGCTGCTGTAATATAAATATTATATGCATTGTTGGCTTACCAGAGGAAGAAAGAGAGGGAAAGGGGAAGAAAACATTCTTCAGGAAATAAATAGCTGAGAATTTCTCTAGTATAGACAACATCAAAGACATAAAGGTTCAAGAAGCCCAGAGGGTCCCAAAAATAATTAACCCAGACTTAAAGACACCATGACACATCATACTGAGATTGGAAAGGAATAAGGATAAAGGATCATGAAGGCTGCAAGAGAAAAACAAAGAGTCACCTACAAAGGAAAATCCATAAGATTAGCAGCACATTTCTCCAAACAAATACTACAGGCCAGAGGAGAATGGCAAGATATCTATTGAGTGCTCAATGAGAAGGGCTTTCAATCAAGACTACTGTATCCTGCTAGACTGTCATTCAGACTAGATGGAAGCATCAAAACCTTCTCAGACAAGCAACAGTTGAAAGAATCACTATCACCAAGCCTGCCCTGAAAGAAGTTCTGAAAGTTCTCCTATAAAGAATCAGACCACCATAAATAGGCCATACATCAGAACACTCTAAAAATCTGCAAGAATGGCATTAAAATATCTTTAATCTTTGATATCAATAAATGTCAATGGCCTGGATTCACCTATTAAAAGGCACAGAGTAGGAAGATGGATCAGAAAATACAACTCAACAATATGCTGTCTACAGGAAACCCACCTAACTCAACAAGACAAACACAGACTCAAAGTGAAAGGATGGAAAACTATCATACAAGCCAATGGGCCCACAAAAAAAGGGCAAAAACAGCTATTCTCATATCTGACACAATAGACTTTAAAACAGTTAAGATTAAAAAAGATAGGGATGGACATTACTTAATACTCAGATCAAGAGGACTTAACAATTATTAACATCTATGCATCCAATAAGAAGCCATCCAAATACATCAAACATCTACTAAAATAGCTACAGCAGTATATTAACAGCAACACAGTAATAGTAGGGGCCTTCAAAACCCCACTCTCTCAGCTTGACAGATCATCCAGGCAGAAAACCAATAAAGAAATGAGGGAACTACACTCAGGCAGAAGTTGAAAAACAAGATCAGAAGAGAAAACACAAGTAGAACCTGAACTGGAATTGGCATATTGGACCAAAGTAAAAGACTCTGGGGTGGTGGTGGCGGTGGGGAAGAATATAGGTCCAAGAAGGATGACAGAGGCCCTAGTGGGGGTTGTATTGTTATATGGAAAACTGAAAAAATGTTAAGCATATAAAAACTACTGTATTTACTGTTGAATGTAAAACATTAATTCTCCAGTAAATTCAAAAAATTAAAATAAAATAAATTAGGGAGCTAAATGAGCAGATAAACTAGAACTAGTGTATATTTTCAGAATCATTCACCCCAAGAAACTGGAATCCACATTCTACTCAAGTCCACATGGGTCATTCTCAAGGACAGACCATACATTAGGCCACAAAGACAGCACCAGCAAATTCAAGAGCACTGAAATCATCCCAAGTATTTTCTCAGACCACAGTGGAATTAAACTAACACTTAATAATCAACAAAAGATTAGTAACAGTCCCAAAATGTGGAAGCTCAACAGTACACTACTTAACAACTACTGGGTCAAAGAGGAAATAAAGGAAGAAATCAAAATGTTTCTAGAGTTCAATGAGAATGAAGACACAAGCTATCAAAATATTTGGGACACAGCTAAGGCACTGAGAGGGAAGTTCATAGCCATACAAGCACACATTAGGAAACAAGAAAAAGCACAAATGAACAGCCTGACTGCACATCTTAAAGACCTAGAAGAAGAAGAAGAACAAAGGAACCCTAAAGCAACCAGAAGGGCAGAAATCACTGAAGTTAGGGCAGAAATCAGTAACACTGAAAATAAGAAAACCATACAAAAAAATCAGCAAAAGTAAATCTTGGTTCTTCAAAAGAGTCAACAAAATCAACAAACCTTTAGCCAGACTCACAAAACAAAAAAGGGAGAAGACCCAAATAAATCGATCATAAATGAAAGAGGAGATATCACAGCAGACACCACAGAGATTCAACATATCATATGAGGCTTCTATGAACAACTATATGCCATCAAGCTAGAGAACCTGGAAGAAATGGACAATTTCCTAGATACCTATGAACTTCCAAAATTAAATAAAGAGGAACTAGATAATATGAACAGGCCTATCACAGCTAATCAGTTATCAAAAACCTTCCCAAAAATAAAAGTCCTGGACCAGATGGTTTTACAAATGAATTCTATAAAACCTTCAAAGAAGAACTAAAACCTCTACTTTTAAAAGTCTTCCAGAAGATTGAAGACACTGGAATACTCTCTTCCAGCTTCTATGAAGCCAGCATCACCCTGATACCAAAAGCAGACAGGGACACAACCAAAAAAGAAAACTACAGACCAATATCTCTGATGAACATAGATGCGAAAATACTGAACAAAATTCTAGCCAACCGGATACAACAGTATATTAAAAAGATTGTTCATCATGACCAAATGGGGTTTATCCCAGGGATGCAAGGTTGGTTTAATAGACGTAAATCAATCAACATGATCCACCACATCAATAAAAGCAAGACCAAAAACCACATGGTCATATCAACAGATGCAGAGAAAGCCTTTGACAAAATACAACATCCCTTTATTATTAAAACGCTACAAAAAATGGGAATAGATGGAAAATTCCTGAAGATAGTGGAGACTATATATAGCAAACCAACAGCCAACATCATACTCAATGGTGAAAAACTGGAAGCATTTCCCCTCAGATCAGGTACTAGACAGGGCTGCCCACTATCACCATTACTATTCTACATAGTGTTGGAAGTTCTTGCCATAGCAATCAGGCAGGACCAAGGATAAAGGGATACAGATTGGAAGAGAAGTCAAACTCTCCCCATTTACCAGTATACAGAAAAACTTAAGGAATCCAGCAAGAAGCTTTTGGAAGTCATCAGGCAATACAGTAAGGTGTCAGACTACAAAATTAACACGAGTCTGGAGAATTCTCAGAAGGCTAGAAATAGACCTACCCTATGATCCTGCAATTCCTCTCCTGGGGATATATCCTAAGGAACCCCACACACCCATCCAAAAAGATCTGTGTACACATTTTCTTAGCAGCACAATTTGTTAATAGCCAAAACCTGAAAGCAACCCAGGTGTCCAACAACAGATGAGTGGCTGAGCAAGTTGTGGTATATATACACAATGGAATACTATACAGCTACTAAAAATGGTGACTTCACCATTTTCAGCCCATCTTGGATAGAGCTTGAAAAAATCATGTTAAGTGAGAAAGTCAGAAACAGAAAGATGAATATGGGATTATCTCATTATCAGGAAGAAGTTGAAAAACAAGATTAGAAGGGAAAACACAAGTAGAACATGAACTGGAGTTGGCATATTGCACCAGAGTAAAAGACTCTGGGGTGTGTGTGGGGGGGGAGAATACAGGATGACAGAGGACCTAGTGGGAGTTGTATTGTTGTTATATGGAAAACTGGTTAATGTTATGTATGTACAAACTATTGTATTTACTGTGGAATGTAAAACATTAATACCCCAATAAAGATATTTTAAAAAATTGACAAAAAAAAAAATGAGTTCACGTTCTTTACCTCATCTTGGATGGATCTTGAATGAATCTTGTTAAGTGAGATCAGCCAGAAAGAGGAGGAGGAGTATGGGATGATCCCACTCATAGAAATTGAGAAATAAGAACATAATGGAAAACACAAAGCACAACAGGGACTGGATTAGGTGTATTGCACCAAAGTAAAAGACTGGTAGTGGTGAGGTGGGGGGTGGGGGGTGGGTTTCAGGTCCTGCAAGACAGAAGAGGACCTAGTGGGCTTTGAACTGTTATGAGGTATGAAGATATACTCCCCCACCCAAAAAGGCAGAACTTCTATATAGTATTGTAAAGAAACGATAAATCAAAAGAAAGAAAGGGAAAGATGGGGGCATGTTTCAGAGTAGTACCATATTTTGACTTAAAAAGTGCTGGGAAATAGCACTAGTAGTACTGGAAAAGATTTTCACGATGAGGCACCAGAATTATCAGGTTCAAGCCCCAGTAACACTATAACCTGGAGCTGAGCAGCACCCTGGGGGAAAAAAGTAGTAGGGTAAGATATACAGGACTTAGAGAAAGATCAGAATATATGCTATGGAATTCTAGATGATGGAAAAATGAAATTTTAATATCTTAGCTTGCCTTATATCCTAATTTTCTATATGTACCACACCTTTAATATTGAAATGCTTAATTTTTTTCAAAGGAAATGATTCATGATATGTTCCTACTGATATATATTTAAGAAGATTGACAACAGAATCTAGCAACATGGAAATCACTGATTTTTTTTTTTTTTATTTATTTTTGCCTTCAGAGTTATCACTGGCACTTGGTGCTGGCACTACAAATCCACTGCTCTTGTGGCCATTTTTATTTTAATTAATTTTTGGATAAGACAGAAATTGAGAGGGGAGGGGAAGATAGAGAGGAAGAGAGAAAGGCAAACACCTGCAGACTTGCTTCACCGCTTGTGAAGTGACCCCTGCAAATGGGACGTCAGGGGCTTGAATCAGGATCCTTGTACTTATTACTGTGTGTGCTTAACCCAGTGTGCCACCGCCCGACGCCCACTAATGTTCTTAACAAGTTATCTATTTTGGTGGAGTAGAGAAAGGAAAACTTGATTCATATAGTTTAACAGTTATTCAAAATGTTCAACAAACAGCATGTTATCCACCAATTATATTTCTAGGTATATATCCCAGAGAGCTCAAAATAGGGGCCCACAGATACAAGATCTGTATGTGAAGATTCATAACATTAGCAACATAACATCCTACATTTATAGCAACAGAACACTCTAGCAGCCAGAAATTTAAACAGTTGAATGGCTAAACAAAATGTGGGATATCCATACATTGGAATATTATTCAACAATTAAAGTAATTAAGTACTAATACATACTACAGATAAACACTTGACAACATCAAGCTAAGTGGAAGAAACCAATCATAAAAGTAAATACAATGAAAAATACATTTCATGAAAATGAATATTCACAATAAGCAAGTCCAGAGACAAAGTATAACTGTGTTGGTCAAGTGGCATACAGAGAGAGTATGCTAATAAGTATGTGGTTTTTGAATGGTGCTAAACATTTTAAAGTTAACACAGATCAACGGCTATATAACTGGTTAAAAGAATCACTGCATTCTACACTTTAAAAGGGTGAACTCTTATTTAACTGTAAACTCCCTTGATTTGATCTAAAGCCCATATTCTATGTTAATTATTTTAATAAAGATGTTACCCACCCCGGAGTCGAGTGGTAGCACAGCAGATTAAGCGCACTTGGAGCAAATCACAAGGACTGGCCTAAGGATCCCAGTTTAAGCTCCTGCAGGGGAGTAGCTTCACAAGAGGTGAAGCAGGTCTGCAGGTGTCTGTCTCTCTTTCCCCGTCTTCCCCTCCTCTCTCCATTCCTCTCTGTCCTATCTTAAAACAATGACATCAGTAACAACAATAATAACTATAACAATAAAACAAGGGCAACAAAAGGAAATAAATATTTAAAAAAGATTTAAAAAAAGCATTAAAAAATGTTACCCACCCCCAAAAAAGAGGCAGGAGAATACATTTGTCATTTTAGGAATAACTTTCTCCTTCCCCTTACTCCCTATCCCCACACCACTTTCAATTCCTCCAAATCAAAGATCAGATAAAAAATATGTTTGCCTAATGGTCCAGGAGGTGGCACAGTGATAACACTTTGGACTCTCAAGCATGAGGTCCTGAGTTCAATCCCTAGCAGCACATGCCAGAGTGATGTCTGGTTCTTTCTCTCTCCTCCTATCTTTCTCATAAATAAATAAAACCTTAAAAAGAAAAAGTATGTTTGCCTATATTAAGAAAAGAACAAATGTTACAATTTTATAATGTATTAAATGTGGACATCGTTTAGATTTATTTTTACACAATTCAAGTTACATGTGTACCTAAAATTAAAACTTTGTGTAGAAATAACATATCACTTTCTTCTTTTTTGATAGAGATAGTATAGCAGAGTGAAAGAGACCAGAGCACTGAAGCGTCCTTCAGTACATTGTGGGATAGGCTTGACCTGGGTCACAGACATGGCAAAACAGCCACTTTAAGCAAATATCAAGTGGCCAGAATTCTAAAAACCTGTTTTGCATAATATGAAACTACTCTGTAAAAGTTATAAAGTATCTGGTCATTATCTTGAGAAAAGTTTGAGCCTTTATATTATGTTGCTATAATACATTTTCCTTCAAGAAATCTTTTAAAAAATTACACTAGTGAGTAGAAGCTATCATTTTATGGGTAAAGAGACTAAGTGCATACACTAGAAGTCCATTATCAAGGATAAGTTTAGAACTCATTTCCTCTCTTTGTAACTTCACACAATGAGTATCCATTGTTGGAATAACACTGAGCAATTTAGCTAAAGACAGAAACAACAAAAACCTTGCACAGGTAGTTAAACGAGAAATACTAGCTAAAATGACAGAAAAATAGAAAAGTTTTCCTTCTAAAGTAAAAAATCTAGACAAAGGTTCTGATAACATATGTAGCTTATTCACAAGTCATTTGCTAATAAATTTTTTCTGTATTCCTTAAAGTCAACTAATAAAAATGTAAGTTTCATATTCAAACTTTCAGAACACACCTATAATTTAAGACAACAGTATATGAAAAAACACAGCTTGATTTCACAGAAGTCTTAAAGCAGCAATATTTTATTATTTTTGATTCATCTTCTTACGCATTTCTTCAAGTGCTGCTTCTTTCTCCCTCAGCAACTGCTTAAGTCTTCTTATTTTTTCATCTCGAACAGTTTCTTCCAATTCTGGCGGTGCCATGGGGAAAATATCTTCAGTATAATTTTTATTAAAGGAATGACTTTGTTCAAAAGTTGCATTTGAACACAGTGTGCCTTTCTTCTTGTTCTCCTGGGTACGGTATTCTACTTCAGTTCTCTTCTCTTCTCTAGTTTCATCATGGCTTATGAGAGTTTGCTGTTGTGATATGTCTGGAGTTGGTAAAGTACTGTCAACAAGCTGGGAACTGATGGCATTAGTTTCTCCATTTACTGTTGTGGTTTGAGCATTATCAGTTTTTCTCCTCTTTGTATTTCCTGTCATCTTCTTTATGGTTTTTACTTTTCTTTTCTTATCAACTCCCTGATGCAATGTTGAGTTAGATTCCAAAAAAGAAAAAAAATATATTGTCAGGTGTAGTATCCTCACAAATTTAACAAGTTTGCAGATTCAAATACTTAGCAATTGACTAAGTCTTAAGAGAACAGCAAGAAATAAATGTTTACCACTGCACACTACCCAAATTAATTGCAGTATTCTAATGCTATTCATTGAGAACAATTTAATTCATTTTCCTGCTCAAGTCAAATACTAGAAGTTGTATTGAAGTGCCATCAAAATATAAGTAATCTGTGAAGAATCTGAGAAAAATTAGTCTTTTCTTTTGTATAGCAGATACAAGTAGAATCTTTTCAAAGTTATAGGATTATTTCTTATCATTATTCTACTGTGAAGACCTGCATGTTTTTATTTTCCCTTCACTTGGAATATTTACCTCATGGTCTTCAAAGCAGGATAATTAGTTTAGAGACTAATTACGATAATTAGTTTCTAGCCATCTTCTTACAATTTTATGATAAACAATAAACAGCAATACTTGAAACAATATGTTTTAATTAACTGTGGATGTGCAGTGCATGTGTGATTTTCCCAACACTATATATATGCATACAAATTTGGTAACACCTGTCATTCATATTAATGTACAAAACTTGACAAAAACAAATCAATTTGTGTGTGTGTGTATATATATATATATATATATATATATATATATATATCACACATATTATCATAGGAGTGCCTACAAAGGAAATTTTAAAATTACCTGTTTTTTCTGTTCTGCCTTCACTTTTATAAGCTCTGTTTCTTTATGAGTATCATTCTTCACCAAATGGCTAATGGAATGAAAACGGTCTCCAGAGCCCAAATCAACAGGGATCCGTGTAAGGGATACTCTCACATCTTTAGTAACACCAAATATCTTTTTAAATTCAGCATCACTCTTCAAAAATGATGCTTTATTGTTTCTCACTTCAGAATTTCTTTTATTACTTCTTTCCTGAGTAACTTTTTCTAATGTTGATGCCATCTCATTCTGGATCTGGAATTAGGAAAAGAAAACACACAAACAGTATTGCAATAACTTACACTACTGATATTTTACTAGACTAAGAGATTATTTTATCTCACTTGAAACCATATGCTTTAAAGTTCTAAATGGTTGGGTTACATTCCAGTTGTCTTACCACAATACACTCAAAAATCTTAATTTAGCTGAGTATACACTGAAGACATTTCTCATTTATTTTACTTTTCTAAAAACCAGGTAACAAACAGTCATAGTTATTTAAAAAAAAAAAAAGTAAGATGGAAAGAGACCAATCAGAAGTTTAAAGATAATCTGTGACATTAATCTTATACTTAATCAAACAGTAACTCCTTAAGCCTCTGGCGTTTAACAAATTCGGTACTGAAGGGGAGGAACATGGCATGATTAAGTAGATCTCTAAGTAAGAAAAGGTAGGTACAAATATTTAATGAGCAGAAACACATACATTTTTAATGCTATTTTTTCAAACTTATTAATGAGATAGAAAGTGAACCAAAGCATCACTTTGGCGCATGTGATGCCAGTAATTAAACTCAGAACTCATGTTTGCAAGTCTAGTTCTAATCTCTGTCATCTCCCAGATCGAGAGATATACCTTACGTACTGGATTGTGGGAAGAGTTACGTATTTTTCTGCTTTTCTATGCAAAAATGCATCATGATTTTTCTGACAACCCAACAGAAAAGAAAGGCAATTATGGTAGGTAGAAAAGGAAAAGCTAGAAAAAGAGAAGAAAAAAGGAAAAGAAAACTTTTCTACAAGAAAAACTCATTTTAGAATGTTGGCAAATCGTATTTCCACAAATGACAGCGAAGTACTGATAACTCTACTATCTCCCTTTGACTATCTACCTAGAAAAATTACTTGATGTTTTCCTACCACCACAAAACAAACAAAAACCACCAAGCCTCCTACCTATGCACTGAATCTCTTCATATATTAACACTAGGCTATTAAATACACATGTATATAAATGTATATATGCATGTGCATAAATGTGTATGTGTAGACACACGAGACACACACGCACATAACTTCAACTGTAAATTTACATTATCCTTCTCTAACTTTTCTAAGCCTTACTACTCTATGATCTGTCTTTATTTTGAAGATTTGACATGTCAACTTTCAAAGATACTGGTTGGGTTTTCTCAATTATACTCCTCAAACATTTACTTCAGATAAGTTCTGACTGAAGCATTCATGCAGATACAATGATGGAGTGGAAAATGGAAGAAGAGGGGAAAATAAGAGTCACAGATAACTCTGAAAAGTATGAGTGAACTATATATATATATATATACAGATAGATTTTAAAAGTACCCTAACATAGGGAAAATTACCTTTGATTCTTGGTCTCTGAAAACACACTGCTGTGAAGTAACAGATGTTGCATCATTAGAGGAATATATTTTCTCTATGCTCTGGATGATATTTCCTTCTCTGGGGAAATTCTGTCCTGTGCTAAATCCATCTGAAGACACTGAGTTTGTGAATAAAGTCTTATTTTGTCTTAAGTAGTTAGTGGATTGGTTCATGTTATGTGAGTTTGGGGTAGAAAGAGATGGTTTTTCCACTTTGTTATTCTTCTCTACAATTAGATTGGTCATAGAAGTAAGTTGGGTATTTGAATATGATTTTGTCTCCATCAGGGAAGATTTACTTTTTGCCAAAACAATGTTTACAACCTCTCTGGATATTTCTGTGACTGGACTTGAATTCACTATCTGTCCTATATCTTTTCTTGGTGGGTTATCAGGAGAAACAGAAATCTGTTGGTCAATTTGTGATGGCAAAACTTCTGTCCCCTTTTTAGCCAATAGATATACTTTCCCATTAAACATTACCAAAGCATTATCTTTAATAGGTATACTTTTGGACTGTGCCGCATTAGAACTGACAGTACTCAGTGGTGGCATATTTACAGTACTGTCTTCCGAACTTTTCCTATCTATAAAAGTTTTTAAAATATTTGAAGCCACATTATTTGAAGACTTAACAGGAACAAGAGATGGAGTGCGAGGTTGTAGATTTTCTCGAAAAATCCATTTCACAGGAGCAGTTTGAGAGTGCTGACCATCTTTTAATTGTGTCTCGTTATTGACATTCACTGGAATTGGTGTGGAATTTAGCATCACTGGCTTTGCTATTTCTGTAGCAGGTTTGGGGTAAATATTTGGAAGGTTCTTGGTAACTACATTTTTCACTGTGTTTACAGGAGATACATAAATAACAGTTGGTATTTGGGAGGCCTCAACTGTTCCTGAGGTACTTGTGGTTGTAGTTGAAAGTATCTTTTGCTGAACTGAAGGAGGCAATGACGATGCAGGTACAGACTTCACTTCAGCATGAGCTGGAATCTGTAAATGATGCCCAGAAGGCAAAACTGGAGACTTCACAGTCATTGGAAGACTCTGAGTATTTACTATAAAGTAAGGTGAATCATTTTGTTTTGAGGAGGGAGGAACAGCAAATGTTTGCATGGTGAGTCCATCAATTTTCACACCATGACTTTGAACTTTAGAAACTGATGAGGTGAGATTTTCAGTTACCACAGACGTAACTCTAACTTTGTCTGTTGTGTCTACTGTTCTTGTAAGGACATAGTTTGAAGAACTGGCTGGCTGAAAAATGGGCAATTGAACTGATGCAGTTGTGGAAGAGCTGGAAATCTGAGTCTGAAATGTGAGTTGAACTGGGCTTCCTGTATTCCCTTTCAAAGCATCAGACATGACTGAAGATTGAACTAGTGGTATAAGATTTCCAGAGGAACTAGGAATTGGAAGTAATTGCAGAAGATTTTTTCCATCCGAGCCAATCGTCTGAACTACTTGGTACATGCAGCCTGAAACACTTAAAAAAACATTATAAGTAAATAATCCAACATACTACATGATAAATACATTTAATTTAAAAATATGTATTTTCAAATATAAAAATTTTAATATAATAAAAATAGTTTCTGAGTTTTCAAAGGGAAATATTGCAAAGGTTTTGAAAAAATAGAAGTAGATATAATCAGCTTTGATGAAGATCTTATCATATAACTAGGCAATGAGTTTAAGATACTAACATTTATTCCTAAAATTAAAAGCATGAGTTAAGATATTTTTACCTTATATAAAAGTATGTCTAATAAAATTAATTCTTCTTAAATTATTATAATAGTTCCTTCCTTCTCTTTTCTTAAATTCTTTCCTGTTGATCTCCTCTTGCTTTTACTAGGCTTCTTATTTTACTTCCATTTCAGCTAATTCTATTCCCCTCACTGTTTTCTACCATCCCTCATATACTTAATCTGTTCTGTGTTGTTACTGAAAAAAATCACTTGCAAATTCTATCAACTACTCTTTTCTTTTGCTTAAGTCATCTTTTTTGGTGACACCTTACTGTGCCACAGTTTTGGAGACTAAAGTTGAGTTACTCATGTAAAAATTATTTTCGTCTTTGAATACTTATGTTCCAGTACATTTGAAATATGGTACTGAACAACCATAGTTTAGCAGAGCAATTATTCATACTTGTTAACTTGTAGGTGTAATGCTATTTGTGTCAAATAGTTGTCAATGAGCATGAAACATACTGGATTTTAATAGTCATTTAACTGAGTTAACACTAATCTTGGTACTTATTGGCTATTTCTTGTAAAGACTGTCTGGAAATGCCAACATAATAAACAGGAAAATAATTGGTAAGAGTGCAGGACTTGTATGCCTGAGATTCCTGGTTCAGTCCCCAGCACTGTATATACCAGAGTAGTGCCCTGGCTTCTCTCTCAACTAAAACTCCACCTCCTATGAAATAAGTAAAATAAGTCTGTTAAATAACAAATGTCACTATAAATCCTCTGTATAATTAATTATCTATGGATTTATTGAATGCATATATTTATAAGTAAAACTACCTTTTAGGTCCTAGAAAACATGAATCCCTCATGGGATTCAAGGATTCACACAAACTGGATACACTTCTTCCACCTATTTAAGTCTCAGAATAAATTATACTCCCCAATAAATGTACTTTCTGACTTCCTTTGGCCCTTAAATAGCTAACATACAGTATACCTGCTAATTGCTTTTGTTGTGCATATCACAAGTTATTATCAAACAGTAATCTGCTTGATTGGCTACAGACTGATTTTCCTGCTGAATTCTAGCAAAATCAGTGAATAATTCCTGTTCTACAGGTCCAGTGTGATCTTATAGGACTAAGATAAAACAAAGAGAAAAAAATTATAGTAGAAATAATTAGTTTTCTAAACAGACGAATTTTTTAAAACCTCAGTTATTAATAAAAACCAATACCAAAATTGTATGCATTCTAGGAAACACTAGTACTTTGTTTTAGTTTCTTGCAACCCCAAACATTTTATCCTTATGAATATTTTAAAGCTTCTTTAAAGACTCTTGTCATGACAGTGCTTCAAGAATATTTACATATATATTTACAAACTATTGTATTTTACTGTTGACTGTAAACCATTAATCCTCCAATAAAGAAATTAATAAAAATATTTACTTTTAGTAAATTAAAACATAATCTCTAAAGAGCAGAAATGACAAGAAAAGGATAATTTTTTATTTTCAGGGCTTGAAAAAGAAATTTCAACTTCATTATATATTAAAAAATTTTGGATCATTATTTCAATTTTAATTAGATAAAAATTTACAGAGCTACAATTCCAACATGAACTTATACTACTGGGTATGTGACTTTAAACTATTTTTATTAAGTGAGATAAATGAGAGAAGAGGTTAAGAAGCAGAGAGATTGGAAGTCAGGTGGTAGCTCAGTGGGTTAAGCACAGGTGGTGCAAAGCACAAAGACCGGTGTAAGGATCCCAGTTGGAGCCACAGCTCCCCACCTGCAGAGGAGTCGCTTCACTGGGGATGAAGCAGGTCTGCAGGTGTCTGTCTTTTTCTCCCCTTCTCTATCTTCCCCTCCTCTCTCAATTTCTCTCTGTCCTATCCAACAATGACGACATCAATAACAACAACAATAACAATATAACAACAAGGGCAACAAAAGGGAACAAATAAATAAATAAATAAAAGCAGAGATATTGAAGATAGTTTTGTATACCTAGGTCATCACTTTGGGAACCAGGAGTATAGGACACTTGTTCTCTGTGGCTTACAGAATTTGAGTCATATTTAATTCTCATCTTAACAAAATTCTAAGTTAATTCTTTCCACAACCTCCAAACTGACCCACACTTTCACCTTTGGATGAGTACAAAACTACTTGCTATGTTTCTTGTTCTCTTTTTTTAAAAAATATTTTATTTATTCCCTTTTGTTGCCTTTGTTGTTTTATTGTTGTAGTTATTATTGTTGTTGTTACTGATGTTGTTGTTGTTGGATAGGACAGAGAGAAATGGAGAGAGGAGAGGCAGAGAGGGAGAGAGAAAGATAAGACACCTGCAGACCTGCTTCACCGCCTGTGAAGCGACTGCTCTGCAGGTGGGGAGCCAGGGGCTGGAACTGGGATCCTTAGGCACTTTGCGCCACCTGCGCTTAACCTGCTTTACTACCACCCGACTCCCTTCTTGTTCTCTTTTTAAGGCCTCTCTGATATAACATTTTCCTACATCTGTAGTGTCTCTAGCCTTCTTTCCCAATTCATGCTACTTATGTCAGCATTCAAATGTTGGACTTCACTGTGTTTAAATTCTTCTATTTCTATTCTGTATATCTGTGTACTTTCCCTAGGTGTTTTAAAATACATACTTAAATTACCACTTATGTATCAACAATTCAAAATTTGTATGTTAGTTCTAAGATTCAATCTATCCAACTTCTTTCACACTTAATCCTCTTGACTCCCCTGATCTGTTCAGAATTTCTAATGCACCTAAAACTCAAACATGACAATATTTCTACCCTCCCCCATCACAAATTTCCTCTCCAGTGCTTTTTTCTCTGATAAGTAGCATCCCAGCAACTTTAGATACCTAAGTTTACCTAAGTTAGAACAAAGAGCTCCACCTTTCTCACAGTCTATCCATTCAGTCTATCATAAAATTCTGTTGGTATTATCCCATAATTTTTCTTTGATCTGTTCAGTGTTTTTCAAATCAACTGTCACCAACTAATCCAAGAAACCACCATGCCTAACTTGGACTACTGTGGTAACTTCTTAACCCGTCTTCTTTAGTCCTATCTTCCCTCATTTGGTTCATTCAGTATACTAAATTTGGCACTTCACTGATTAAAACACTTTAACAGATTCCCATTTTTCTTTGAGTGGTAAAAAGAAAACCAAGAGCTTCTCATGCAATGAAAGTCAAAGGGAGAGATAATTTAAAAGGGGGTAGGGGAAATTCTACTAGAAGTTTCTGAGAGGTCAAGCAGGATGTAAACTTATCAACAAGGGAACTAATTGCATGTAGGTAACTGAAGACCTGAGTAAAAGCAGTTTGGTGAGGAACAACATTGCTGAGGAGTGAATATGAAGGATAAAAAGAAGGATAAAAGGTGTCTTAGGAACTTTGACTGCAAAGAGGAAACAAGAGTCTGGTACGAGACTTAAGATTTAGGTTCAAACTATATATAGTTAAATGAACCAGAGCACATGTAAATACTCATGTAAGTCAAAAAAGAAAAAGACTACTTATTTCTATAAGAGAAAGAGAGGCAACACCAGTATAAGGTTTGAGAAGGAGGTAGAAAAGGAGAGCCAAAATAAAGGATTGAATCTTAGAACTTACTAGAGATATATCTTCTTTGATTGGAAATGGAAATGAAGTTACAAGCATTTGCAGGGGAAGATCATAGTCCTGATATCTGAGAGTTGAAGTGGTTCTAATCTAATTTAATTTTGAAGAGAATCAAAAAATATTTTGAACAGTCCTTGAGAGAAAGAGCCACCCTATCGAGTCACCAGGCAGTATTTATAGGCCAGGGAGACAGGTGAAGATTATAAATTTATAATGCTAATTTGTACCCTTGAGAGATTTTCCTTGCTTTATAAAGTATAAACAAAAAGAAAACAAATTGCTGAGTTCATCTAGAGTTGCAGGGAGCTTCAAAAGAGGGACACAACTATAATCATACATGATGAAATATAGAATCTACTGGATAAGAAACTTGAACACACATGGATAGAGAGATAAAACAGGAATTATTAGACAGGAGGTCCAGATAATATTTAAAAATAGTCATAGTAAGAGTATTAAAACAATTATGCGAGTAAATATAGGAACTGGTGTTAACAAGACAGTTTGCTTTAAATGAATTTTGTGGATACAGGAATAACTGAAACTAGAGAAGATGGCTCAAAAGATCACTGGAGGGGAAAAAAAAATCATGTACTGAAAAAAAAAGGCAAAACGCATTGATGCTTAAGTCATATAAAACTAAAGAGAAGACTGTAATTAAGCAGCCAAGTTCAATGATAGGGAATTGGTAGATGGTGCTAATGAGCCATAATTAAGACAATCTACCAACTTCCAGTCATTGATGTGCCAATGAGTTGTCCGTTCTATTCTGCAGTTTCTTTTCCATTACTCTACTATACCACAGTCTCAAAGACTACCAATGTGTCCACAGTTAATTTTCTCCTTTTTTTTATTGAAGCGACAGAACATAACAACATTCACACATTTATAAGCATTTTTCTTGTCATTGATTCTATATAGCTCAAACCCAGTGTCTCACACATGCACTCTACTGATGAGCCACCCAAAACCCCTAAATTTGTCTTTATTCTCACTCCTTCTTCTTCTAGCGTTTGCCATTCTCATTCCTAAGTGCTCATAGCTAAAACTGAACTGATGTCTAATTATTCCTCTATCTTAAACCTCTTCTTATCAAGATTTCTACTGTAAACAATGTTTTTTAGTTTTGTGTCCATTTTCATTCTTGACACTTTTCACTAAAGACTACATAATTATATAGGACACTTCACAAGTAGTGAAGCAGGATTGCAGGTGTCTTTCTCTCTCCCACTCTACAACCCCCATCTCTCTCAATTTCTCTCTGTGCTATTCAATAAAATAAAATAAAGTGACTACTAGCTGCAGTGAATTCATACTACCAGCCCCAAACCCCAGTGATAACCCTGGATGATATATATATGGTATTATGAGTATTTTTCATTAATTCTAATCCTAATGAACAGTTTCTAAAGATGGGCACTACTATTCTCATTTTATAGTTGAGAAAAATGGATGGTTTCAGTAATATTAAATTATTCAGAATCACATGCTTTCTTGAGCAATCCTATCTGACATTTATATTAGCCCACCTCTAATGTAAAAACTCTAATTGTATAAACTCAGGAATCAATGGGAAAGAGATTTTATTTAGCCTATATCACATATGCCTGTTTTTATCATACATGCACACACCACAAAAGTAAACATAAAACATCACACAAAACTACGTACACAATGAACTGACAATGAAACATCTAACAAAACCAAATCAAACTCTTGTGTGGGGAGTGTCTACAGCCAAGCCAGCCTGAATACCCATAATCTCATCTGATATGGTTAGTACTTAGATAGGAGACTAAACGTGGGGGGGTAGAGAAAGGATGACAATGATGAAACTCACTTTAGCTCCCCATTTGAAAACAAAAAGTGAATGGCTGATAGAAGTCAACTGCCAATGACATGATATCCTAGTTCCTATTACTGTGAGATGTATTATTGCAAGCTGTTATTGTAATGCTCTACTCTAATGATTCACAAGACTATTTTCAGTTCTGTCCCTACTTTGTTATAATTCAATGTACCTGACTGCTTTTTAGATGTGGTCCTCAAAGCAATTAATATACTGATAGATATCCAGAAAACGGGCACCCCACTTTATCACCCGTTATGTAAAGTCACTGAGAAAGTCTGTAATAGTTTCTTCTGTATTTCTTTAATTCCTTACCCTTTTTTTTTTTCTTCTTCTGATAGAAATTGAGAGATGAGAGGGAAAGAGAAAGGGAGAGAGGAAGACAGACACCTGTAGACCTGCTTCACTTGTGAACTGTCCCCACACAGGGAGTGGGCTTTCAAACCCAAGTACTTGTTCATGGTGATGTGTGCATTCAACTGAATGAACCACCACTTGGCCCCCTATCTCTTAAATTTAATCCTTACTCTATATCAGCTAGTTCAGGCCCTTAGAACCTCTGAAAGGACAATTCAGAGATAACGTATATGACTGATCCCTCACCTCTAAGATCCACACTGTCACTGGTTATCTAAAGTACACATTTCACAGTCCTCTGAATAATACACAAAAGGTAATATCAAATCTTACTAGAAGGGCAAACCATTATTTTGCACATAACTCAAGCCCCACTGCAGTGAAGGTTGTTTCAGTACGTGTGGCGTCTTACCCTCTCTCTGTTTATTTCTATTGGAAAAAAGGTTGGCTTGGAGCAATGAAGCCCTAACAAAGGCATAAAGTAAACTATCTTTTCATCTAGACTGTACTATATCAAACAACAAACAAGTGCTGGTGTTAGCTATAAGGTGCTTTATTTACCAGTTCACTGTTCCTGAATATATCTTGTATTCATCATTAACTGGACAGCTGATACACTTACCAACTCAGCTTCTCCAGCATTTCCCCCCACAATTCTCTTTCACTATGTTGTTACATATTGTGTATAGGCTATTTTAAAATGTACTGCATCTATTTATATACCTTTACCATATTGGGAGCTACTCCCTGCCCTGATCCAGCATTCTAGTCCTACATAGACAATAATTTAAGGTCCACCTGTATGTTAGCTGTCGTGCTCAGGCAATAATTAGTAAAGGCATGGGCCCTTTAGACTATATCTAAAACAGACCTAATAGCTTTTTCCAAAATGGAGATCCCAAAACTCATCTGCCATATTTTTACCTTTAGGTTCCTGACTACTAATCAATTTGTTCTGTTTTATATTTTAATGCTTTTTCAGCCACCAAGTTGCAGATGCTACCATGATGCCAACCTGACTTCTCTGGGCAGAAGACCTCACCAATGTACCCTGCACCCTTCTCTCTCCAGAGCCCTGCCCCACTAGGGAGAAAGACAGGCTGGGAATAAGGATTGACCTGTCAATGCCCATATCCAGCAGAGAAGCAATTACAGAAGCCAGACTTTCCTTCTGCACCCCATAATAACCCTGGGTCCATGCTCCCAGAGGGATAAAGAATAAGAAAGCTTTCAAGGGAGAGGACAGGATATGGAACTCTGGTGGTGGAAATTGTGTGGAGTTGTACCCCTTCTTATCCTATGGTCTTGTCAATATTTTTTATTTTATAAACAAATTAATAAAAAATAAAACAAAGGAAAAACGTTATTTCATCATCTCCCCACTAGACTTTTTTTTTTCATGGTATGGCCCATATCCTGTTTTTTAGTCACTTAATCTATTTAGCAGTTTATCGCACAGTAGCACACCATGAATTTATTTTATTTTATTTTATTTTACTAGAGCACTGTGCAGCTCTTTCTTATATTAGGGCTAGGGACCGCAAAGCCTCAGGCATTAAAGTCTTTTGCATAATTATGCTATATCCCTAGTCAGATACCATGGATCTTTTTCAGTGAACTACACTGATAAGTGATGAACTAGGATATGATTTTAAGTCCAACTCCAAAGCCTATCTTTTTTCCACTATACCATTCTGACTCCTATTTTGCTCTTTGTTAATATAGCCCAAATCTAAATAAACTTGAAACCTACTACAAAATATCTTTCAGATTTTTTCCTTTGTTTTACATTTAATGCCCTGATAAATTAGATATTTTAAAGATTCTGTACAATGAACATTACAATAGAAACATTAGCAAGAAAATTTAAGTATCTACAAAAAATTTAAATATTAAAGTCATTTTAAGATCACAAAGAAAACGATTTACTGTCATTAAATGTGTTATGAGAAAATTAAGGAAACAAAGTTTCCAACAAACTAAAGAGCTGACAATTATCAAATTATTATTTGCAACATCATAACTGGACAACGTAGGTTGTTACTTACAAAAGAATCAAATATGCAACCAATAACCAAAATAAGTATCAAATAGCTTCAGAAAGGCACATGGCCTATATCCCAAATCAGTATGTAAAGCCTCAATGATTTGATGAAATAAATGCATTCAAATTTAGATGAAAATAATGAATAAGCCACAATAAGCTGAAAATACAATGACTGATGAATATAATAAAGCATTTTTCAACTTTTAATGTTAAAAATACCAAACATAGCCAATAGAGTTAGAAACTTGACAAAACTTCCAGAAGGCGTGGTTTATGGACTGGCAGCAACTAGATCGGCACTCTCCCCAAAACTACAGTTAAGTACAAGAGACCCAGTTGCACCCATAATCTACAGCTGAAGAAAGATCTACAGCTGAAGAAAGATATACAGCTGAAGAAAGATCTACAGCCTCAGATGGGTGCTCACATGCGACTACGGCATAAAGGGGTCTGGGATGATCAACACAGACAAGTATGAAATCCCAGGCAGGTGGCAAGGTACTATTTTGAATAGTGAGTACAGTTTGTAGCTTCAGAAGAAAAGGAAGCTTATACCTCCCAATCTTTGGCTAGGGTTTTCTCAGTCTTTTGAATTTAACGGAAGGACACAACAAAAACAAGAGAGCTTTTGCTCCTGCAAAACAGCCCCAGGACCCACAGCAATGGGTCATATAGAAGCCTACAGATCACAGTAGCACCACCTACTGGCCAACAATAACCAGAACTATAAATGCATAAACAAAGAAATTAGAACAAGCCTCTGAATCCTTCTTGTTCTTGTTCTAATTTCTTTGTTTATGCATTTATAGTTCTGGTTATTGTGGACCTAGTGGGTGTTGTATTGTTATATGGGAAACTGGGGAGTGTTATGCATGTACAAACTACTGTACTTACTATTGAATGTAAAACATTAATTCCCCAATTAAAAAAAAAAAGAAATTAGAACAAGCAACAAAGTATGCCAATACAGACAAACAGTAGCAAAACAGAGGAAATCCAAGAAATTCCAGATACAAAGAGACTATCATAGACAGACTATAGAAAGCTCATTATGAGAACTCTCCAAGAATCTAAACAAGAACTGAAAGAGCATTTTACTTTGGAATTAAAGACACATAAAAGAGGAACTCAGAAAAGAATTTGCTAAAGCCTACAAAAAGCTTAAAACTTCAAGCAGAATTCACTAAGCAGTTAGGAAGCATGAAAGAAAAAATTCAAACAGAACTGCAAGGTCTGAAAGACACCTGTAGTGCAGTTCAAACTCAGATAAAAGGTTTAGGAAATAGACTCATGCATGTAGAAGAAAGAATTTCCAGTCTAGAAGATACAATTAGTCCACTCTTTCAATTCAAAGATGAGGGAGAGAAAAGATTTAGAAAGAATGAAGCAACTCTCTGTGAAACTGCAGACTCTATCAAAAAGTCCAATATAAGAGTGATAGGAATATCTGAGGCTGAAGACTAGGTCAAAGGACCAGAGATAATTTTCGGAGAAATTTTAGCTGAGAATTTCGGCAATCCTCAGAACATACTTAATCAAGAAGAAGATTAATGAAACCAGGAACTGGTTCTTTAAAAGGATAAATAAAATAGATAAACCACTACCTACACTCACTAAGAAAAAAAAGAATGCTATAGTAAAATCACTTAAAAATTAAAGAGGAAATATTACAACAGCTGAGATAGAGATTCAAAGGATAATACAATTATGGACATCTGTATGGAGCCAAATTTGACAACACACAAGAAATGGACACATTCTTAGTCATACAACTGCCAACCTTGACTCAAGAGGAAGCAGATAAGCTTAACAGGCCAATCACTAGCAAAGAAATTGAAACAGTAATCAAAAGCCTACCCAAGAACAAATGGCTGGGACCTGACTAATAAATTTCACAAAACATTCACAGAACTAACACCCATCCTCCTCAAACTCTTCCAAAAAATAGAAGAGGAAACAATCCCAAACACATCTATGAGGCTAACATCACCTCATCCATAAAGCAGAAAAGGACCCCACCAAAAGAAAACTATAGACCTATATCCCTGATGAATGTTGATGCAAAGACCCTCAACAAAATCTTGGCTAACTGAATCCAACAACATATTAAGAGAATAAGCCACCAGGATCAAGTGGGATTCGTCCCCATGCAAGTCAATCAATGTTATCTACTATATCAACAAATCAAAAGATAAAAATCACATGATTTTATCAATTGATGTAGAAGAAGCATTCAACAAGGTACAACACTCATTTATGATAAAGGTCTTTGAGAAACTGGGAGTGGAAGGAAAATTCCTTAGTATAATAAAGGCCATATATGATAAATCCAAACTTAACATCATAGTCAATAGGGAAAAACTGAGAGCTTTCCCCCTAAAATCAGGAACTAGACAAGGACAGCCACTCTCACCACTTCTATTCAACATAGTCCTAGAAGTCCTTGCCATTGCAATCAGACAAGAAAGAGATATCAAAGGAATACAAATCAGAAAAGATAAAATTAAACTCTCATTATTTGCACATGATATGTCAGTATATCTAAAGGACCCTGGAAACTCTGCCAAGAAACTACTGGAAATCATCAATAATTCAGTAAAGAAATAGGCTACAAAATCAGTATCTACAAGTATGTGGTACTTCTTTATGCAAAAGATGGGTCAGAGGAATAGAAACTGAAGGAAGTAGGGGCCAGGTGATGGTGCACCTGGTTAAGCGCACACATTACAGTATGCAAGGACCTGGGTTCAAGCCCCCAGTCCCCACCTGCAGGGGGAAAGCTTTCCAAGTGGTGAAGCAGGGCCACAAGTGTCTCTCTATCTCTCTCCCTCTCTATCAACCCTTTCCCTCTTGATTTCTGGCTGTCTCTATCCAATAAATAAATAAAGATAACAAAAAAAATTTTTTTTTAATTTCTTAAAAAAAAAACTGAAGGAAGCAATACCATTTACAATTGAATCCAAAAAGATTAAATACCTAGATGTAAATCTAACAAAGGACAAAATGGGCCTTTTCAAGGAAAACTATAACACTTTAAAAGAAATAGAGGATGATAAAAAGAGATGGAAGAACATTCCATTTATGGACTGGAAGACTAAATATCATTAAAATGGTAATTCTGAATAAAGCAATCTACAGATTTAATGTAATCCCTATTAAAATCCCAATGATATATTTCAAAGATATAGAACAGATAATTCAAAAATTCATGTGGAACTTTAAAAAAGCACAAATAGCAAAGCACTCCTAAGGAAAAAGAAGAAAAATGGAGGCATCACAATACCCAACTTCAGGTTACCACTACAAAGCAATAGTAGTTAAAACAGTCTGGTATTTGGGGAGTTGGGCTGTAGCGCAGTGGGTTAAGCGCAGGTGGCGCAAAGCACAAGGACCGGCATAAGGATCCCGGTTCGAACCCCAGCTCCCCACCTGCAGGGGAGTCGCTTCACAGGCGGTGAAGCAGGACTGCAGGTGTCTTTCTTTCTCTCCTCCTCTCTGTCTAACCCTCCTCTCTCCATTTCTCTCTGTCCTATCCAACAACGACTACAACAATAAAACAACAAGGGCAACAAAAGGGAATAGATAAATAAAATAAATATTTTAAAAAATTAAAAAAAAACAGTCTGGTATTTGAACAAAGATGGGTCATATGGACCAATGGAGTAAGACAGAGTCCAGAACTCAATTCACAAAGGTACAGGCACCTCACATCTGACAAAGGGACTAAATCTGCCTCTTCAGGAAAAGAAAGTTTCTTTAACAAATGGTGTTGGCAGAATTGGACAGCTGCATGTAGAAAAATTAAACTAGACCACCAATTAACACTATACACCAAAATTAACTCAAAATGGATCATAGATCTGGATATCAGACCTGAAAGTATAAAATACATAGAAGAACACACTGATGAAATATGTCATGACATTACCACTAAAGACATATTTGGAGACTTCACCCCATGGGCACGGGAAACAAAAACAAGATTGAACAAATGGAGCTATATCAAATTAAAAAGCTTCTATATCAAAAGAAAACTCCACAAGGATAAACAGGAAACCCAGAAAATGGGAGAACATATTTGCAAACCGTATGTCAGAAAAGTGGTTGATAACAAACATCTATACAGAGTCAGGCAGTAGCTCAGCGAGTTAAGCGCAGGTGGCGCAAAGCGCAAGGGCTGGAATAAGGATCCCGGTTTGAGCCCCCCGATTCCCCACCTGCAAGGGGGTTGCTTCACAGGTGGTGAAGCAGGTCTGCAGGTGTCTATCTCTCCCCCTCTCTGACTTCCCCATCTCTCTCCATTTCTCTCTGTCCTATCCAACAATGACGACAGGGCAACAAA
The DNA here is from genome assembly GCF_950295315.1 of Erinaceus europaeus. NCBI lineage: Eukaryota > Metazoa > Chordata > Mammalia > Eulipotyphla > Erinaceidae > Erinaceus > Erinaceus europaeus. Next base: position 66,136,017 of record NC_080172.1, on the reverse strand, counting down.
AAGGAATAAATAAATATATTTTTAAAAATCTATAAAGAGCTCATACCACTTAACAAAAAGAAAAAGAACAACTCTTTGAACATCTAAACCAACTACAGCTTTAGGTCAGAAAGATCAAGACCATTTGGCCCTGTAAGAATCTAAAATACAGGGGGTCGGGCGGTGGCGCAGTGGGTTAAGCGCATGTGGCGCAAAGCGCAGGAACTGGCGTAAGGATCCCGGTTCGAGCCCCCGGCTCCCCACCTGCAGGGGAGTCGCTTCACAGGCGGTGAAGCAGGTCTGCAGGTGTCTATCTTTCTCTCCCCCTCTGTCTTCCCCTCCTCTCTCCATTTCTCTCTGTCCTATCCAACAACGAGTTGCATCAACAAGGGCAATAATAACCACAACGAAGCTACAACAAGGGCAACAAAAGGGGCGGAAAAATGGCCTCCAGGAGCGGTGGATTCATGGTGCAGGCACCGAGCCCAGCAATAACCCTGGAGGAGGAAAAAAAAAAAAAAAAAAAAAGAATCTAAAATACAAACAGGTTCAGATACCACTAAAGGGGCTCAAAACATAGTGAAGTCAAGTATATTACTATAGACACAAACCATTGGATTGTCACAGAAAAGAAACTCCCCAACTAACCTGGTTATGGTAATAATTAATAATTGATATTCTAAGCTCTTTCTAAGACTACATGAAACTCCTTGCATTCTCTTTTAGATCCTCATTACTCCTAGTCCTGGTACCTCTACGACTATGCCCATACTTGTTGAAATTTCCTGTGAATCCTTATCATCATACCACCTCTGTCAACTTCAACCAAACTGCTTCTAGTGCTGCCACCCCACATTCTGCCTGCTATGGACTGTAAACAGAGATGCTAAGCCCGAGAAGTCAACCTTGCAACTCTTAAAAACTGGTGAGATCTTTCCTAACACATGGGACTACCTACATCTATGTTAGATCGCACATCATTTAACTAAGTAACAGATACCCAATATAGGCTGGGGTTTAGGGTATTGTGTACAGGTGTACATGCATCCATAAGCAAGGGGCAATTATATAACTCAAAGTTAAAGTGCTCAATAACGGTTGAAGTGCCCAAAAAAAGGCATCAAAAATTCTCTAATTGATTGGACTTAGACCAAATTAGCTGGACAGCCTAGCAGAAATGCTCAAAGACAGATCCCAAAAACCTAATTCTGGTTGGGTTCAACAAAGGATACTCAAATGTTTAAACAACTAGGAGAAAGTCTAAGGTCATCAGATAAAGGGGGGACTACAAAAGTTGGATAAGGACAAGAGAATGGCCCTTTTCACAACTATATACAAGATACTGGGTACTGTACAGCAAACCCTAACAAAAGGACTTTTCAAAGTTAACCCAATTACCAAATAATGTCATGATAACATTAACTATCCATTGTCTTTTTGAACCCTAAGACAGCAGGAACCTCACATCTCCACTATAGAGCCTCTACTCCCCCCAGTCCTGGAACCTTTGGATAGGGCCCACTTTCCCGTATGCCTCTCCCAATCCATATAAAATAATACTGCATCTGCTGATTGCAACCTAATCAACACAATGATTGCCACCTCAACATGCTTCAGCTCAGACTGTGTCCAGAGAATTCACGTGTGGAATGACAACCCTTCAGCTTCATTACTCGGGTGAGACCTTTCTCTAATTCCATCCCAGGTGGCTCACTTTCTAATAAAGTCCCAAAACCTAGATATACACCAGTTTCTGTGAGAGAGAGCATATGTTCACACGTATCCATAAACTACTGCAAAATATATACCTGAAAGCAGAAGTACACTAGAATTTGCAGTGAGTACCCCCCTAACACTTCCTCTCCACTATTCCAAGCTTTGGGTCCACGATTTCTCAACAATTTGTTTGGCTTTGTATGTTAACTCTCTTTTCAGTCACCAGGTTCCAGATGTCATCAGGATGCCGGCCAGGCTTCCCTGGACTGAAGACTCCACCAATGTGTCTTGGAGTTCCGTTTCCCCAGAGACCCACTCTAATAGGGAAAGAGAGAGGCATACTGGGAGTATGGACTGACCAGTCAACGCCCATGTTCAGCGGGGAAGCAATTACAGAAGCCAGACCTTCTACCTTCTCCAACCCACAATGACCCTGGGTCCATGCTCCCAGAGGGATAGAGAATGGGAAAGCTATCAGGGGAGGGGGTGGGATATGGAGACTCGGTGGTGGGAATTGTGTGGAGTTGTACCCCTCCTACCCTATGGTTTTGTTAATTTATCCTTTCTTAAATAAAAAAAAAGAAAGAAAACTACAGAGGTTCTCCCAAGGTCACAAAAAATATAATAATAATAATGGCCCTGTTGGTCAGTATCATACCACCTCATCAACTAGGACCCTAGTTAGGGAATCCTTGGATTACCATACATATATGATGGGCCCAGACCTTTAATCGATCCCTCTTCACCACCACTGACCGCTTCCATCAGGAACAGAATCTTGTATGCCCTCCCAGGACCTTGATCTCACCATAAAGCAGCAATGATAGGGATAGACCCAGTCTCAAAATGGAAGCTGGGTTATCCTGCCCTGCTACTCAAGGAAGACTGGTCGTAAAATGAGTGCAGCCTGAAATGTTCCCAGCTGTGACCATCAGCTGAGAGCCTCAGGCCAATAGGGTCTTAGAGGTTACACAGGCTCTGGTGCTAAATATAAATATTAAATATATGCATGCCCTGGGTCAGATGGATGGAGGCAAATAGTTAATTTTACTCACAGAATTTTTTTCAAGAATTGGAGCTATTCACTGCCCTAATCCAACTTTCTAGCCCTTTTCCCTAATCTGACACCATTCTCTCAGACAATATTCTCATCCAACTTCATACTAGCTATCAAACTCAAGCAAAACTATCATAGTATGTGCCCTCCAGGAACATGCCTAAAATGGACTTCCTAGCTTTGTTATACTCTAAGACCCCTAATCTCATCTGCTCTAATCCTACATTTTGGTTCCTCTTCATTAACCATTTTGTCTCAACTTATGTCCGGCCACCTTCCAGACACCAGGTTACAGATGCTACTACAATTCCATCCTGACTTCTCTGGGTAGACGACCTCACCAATGTGCCCTGGAACCTCACCTCTCCAGACCTCTACTAGGGTAACATAGAAACAGGCTGGGGGGTATGGATAGAATGCCAATGTCCATGTCCAGTGGAGAAGCAATTACAGAAGACAGAACATCCACCTTCTGCATCCCAAAAACAACCCTGACCATACTCCCATCGGGGGAGAAGTGATGGAAGGAGATAAGAGGGCTCTGAACTCTAGCTCCATCAGCACCTAGAGAGAGGGGGGAACAGAGAGGGGCATATGGAGGAAGTAATGTTGTCATGAATGGCTTGGAGGGGAAGAGAGGATTGATCAGGAATAAAAATAGGGCAATTAAGTATATATGTAGACAGCTGTAGAGATGATGGTTGGCACATGTCTACAACCTTAGAACTGTGGTGGCTTACAGTGGGGAGACTGAAAATTCAGAACATGGGAATGGTGTGGATTTAAACCCCTGTTGACATGTAATTTTGTAAAATAAAATAATAATAAAACCTCAAAACAAAAACAAAGTATCACTAAACGTGTTGCACCAAAGCCAAGAACTCTGGGGAGGTATTGGTGGGGTGGGGGTATTTGGCTGGTGGGAGGCTTTGGATCCAGGTGCATGATGGTGGAGGGGGACCTACATTGGGGGTGAGAGTGTTTTGCAGATACCTATCAAAGGGAGATGAAAACTTATACCCATGTGTCAAACCTGTACTGTAAACCATTAATGATCCAGTAAAAATGATAAAACAAAAAACTGGTTAAGAATTACAGTACACAGGGCCAGGTGGTGGCACACCTGGTTAAGCACACACATTACAATGCACACATTACAATTACAAGCCCCTAGTACCCTCCTGCATGGGGAAAGCTTCTCTCTCCTATCTTTCCTGCTCCCTCTCAATTTCTCTCAGTCCCTATCCAATAAGAAAGAAAGAAAATATATGGGGGATGGCAGGTGGTAGCACAGCAGGTTAAGCACACATGGTGTGAAGCACAAGGACAGGATGGGCTTAAGGATCCCATTTCAAGCCTGGCTCCCCACCTGCAGGGTGGTCATTTCCCAAGCAGTGAAACAGGTCTATAGGTATTGATCTTTCTCTCCCCTCTCTGTCTTCTCCTCCTCTCTCGATTTCTCTCAGTCCTATCTAATAACAAGGGCAACAAAATGGGAAAAAAATGGCCTCCAGGAGCAGTGGATTCGTAGTGCAGGCACTAAGCCACATCGATAACCCATGAGGCAAAAAAAAAGAAAATGTATATGTATATATATATATAATTACAGTACAGTATTAGTAAAAAGATTAATCTTTCACCACTATTTTATTTATTTCAAAAAAGTAACAGTGCTAAAATATACTTTGTATACATTAAAGTAAATATGCCAAGGTACTAAAAGGTAGAAAAGGGGGCTGGACGGTAGCATAGCGGGTTAAGCACATGTGGCGCAAAGTGCAAGAACTGGCTTAAGGATCCTGATTCGATCCCCCAGCTCCCCAACTGCAGGGAGGTCGCTTCACAAGTGAGGAAGCAGGTCTTTCTCTCCTCTCTGTCTTTCCCTCCTCTCTCCACTTCTGTCCTAAAAAAAAAAAAAAAAAGCAATCCAACTTTTGCTTATCTATGCAAATCACTATCTTGGATTTTTTTCAACTTCCACCAAAAAGGGACAGGGAGAAGGTAAAGCAAGTAATGAACAACAGATACACAAAAAAGCCTCGCTTATTTTGTGACTTGAACTGCCAGTTCTTTATTGGTAGTACAGTACTACTTTGACAACTTTCAGTGACCATTTTCTCTTAGAATATTGTGTACTCTTTTAAAATATCTGTATTATAATTAGGTTTTGTATCTACTTGTAATAAGAAAGTTGTACTCTGATAATAGCAGCAATAGTAGCTAACAGATAGTGCTTCTCCATTTCCCCTAACTTCTCATTACATGAATACTCATTCTTTTACTCCTTAAAATATTTCCCAGTACCCTTACTTACTGATTGGAAACATGACAATTGGCCTCATAAGCAGTAATTGGCAAAGTCAGACTTAAATCTAGACAATGATTGTCTTCAAGCAGACCTTCCTCTTTCAATTCATAATGACTAAAATAAGGTGTATTTGGTTCAACTTCTAATGTACTGGCAAAAAACAAAACAAAAAATCTCAGGGATAAAGATTACTAAATTAAAAATAAAGTTTGACTAAGAAACGTGAACGGCCATCTATCTCTTCAATTAAGGTTGAGCTGTGGGCGCTGACTCGCTGACTCGCACCTGCTGCAGATAAGGCGGGTTCAATGGACTGACTTCACAAAGGAATGCCCTTTGTTCCTCTTGACAGAGCTCTACAGTCAGAATTTTCTTGAAGATTCCTTTGTTCTGGAACCGCCACCACCAACATACCGGCGTCACGACGTGCACGCTGGTTGATCACAGTACACATGCGCAAGCACTATTTTATTTCTCACTAGCTCTGCACATCACAGCTGCCTCCCAGCCCAGCGCCCCCTGGGCTGCACTTGCCACCCGGGAGGGCGGGGCGCTCGCGCGAGGGTGCGTCCGCGAGTGCGCGAAGCTTCCAGAAGCTTTCAGATCACACAGGAGCGTCGGCCATGATGCTCGTCCTCGCCCGTGGAAATCTACTCTGTCCGCCTCAGAGCTGGAGCCGCCGGAGTCCTGACAGCGTCAGGCTCAGAGGCCGGCTTTTCTGTTTTGTTTTTTTACGTTTCCCGGCGGCCCGAGGGAGGGAGCGCCCCAAACGCAGGGAAACCGACGCGTCCCCGGACGCTTCCCTGCGAGAGGTGGGACGGCCCCGCCGGGCCGGGGCGCCCTGGAATCGGTGAACGTCCGCCCACAACGGCCCCCGGGGAAGGACGTGCCGAGGACGGGCGGGCGCGGGGCGGGCGCGGGGCAGGCATGTCGGGGGAAGAGCCGAAACTGCTACTTACCAATGCGAGGCGCCGCCAGCCTTTTCCTCGGCGGGTTTCAGGATGACCCTCTGCAGGTTATTAGACATTTTAGAGGGGCGGGAGGGGCCGGCACTTCCAGGGGAGTTGGGCAAAGAGGGGCCGGGTCCTCAGAAGTGGACGGGAGCGGAGGGGAAAACGAAAGCGACACTGTGGGGTTGGAGCTGCCCTGGAGCGACTCAGGGGTTCCAACTGAACAGCGGGCGAAAACAGGGCGTGTCCTCAGGCGGCAGGGGGGCGGCCCACGGCCCCCCGAAACCGGAAGACTCAGATGCCGGCCCCTGTCCCACTGGCTCGGAGCTCAGCGTGACTCCGCCCTCTGGGGCTGCCAACGCAACCACAAAGCCCAGGAGCCTCGCGGGAGGGGGCGTGGCCAGCACCCACGTCCCTGTGCAGGGTGGGGTTCCCGGCGAAGACCAGGCAGACCGGCCCTGCCAACCCCGCCCACCGACGCCCAGCCACCTACCCGAGCAAAGTTCCAACGGCGACTTCCTGTGTGTCACATCCGGTGGCGAGATGACAGGCTCGCTGAAGCCCCGCCTTTCTAATATGAGCCAATCGCTAGGAAGGTTTATGAGCTCTTCTTCCGGATCAAGTAACGAATTGCAAGAGGAAATTCTCTCCCTGCCTACCCAAAACAAAATGTTTCCGGGGTCAATCTTAAAATTTCTGCCCTTGTGCTCGCGATTAGTGTGAGCTTTGTTTTCCCACCCCAAGGCCCATTTGGAGTCTTACTTACATTCCTGATGTGACAGTATTTCAGATATTTGCCTTAGCCAGTACCATGTTTTGTCTCATCCTGAGGGTTTTTCTAATTTTGTTTTTTCTGTTCTCTTTACTGAAACTTGTCTCTATCTTGACTCCCCCACTCTACTTTTCTGCCTTAGTTAACAGTTTGTTCATTTTCTTAGTTTCGCTCACGATGTAGAAACGTTTTGGGCATTTTGCAACATCCAAGGAAAACTTTTTCAAAAGTCTATTGATTCTATTTGTTAAATCTCATAGCTGAAAAAATGGATTCGTCTCTAAGGGGTAGACATCGTTCAGCTGAGGCTTAAAGAAGGTCTGAAAAGCGAGGTTTAAAATATCAGAGATATTGGTCTGTAGTTTCCCTTTTTTGTTGTGTTCCTATCTGCTTTTGGTATCAGGGTGATGTTGGCTTTGTAGAAGGTGGAAGTGAGTGTTCCTCTTTCTTCAAGCTTTTGGAAGAGTTTTAAAAGTATAGGTATTAACTGTTTCTTGATGGTTTTGTAGAATTTATTTGTAAAACCATTTGGTCCTGGACTTTTGTTTTGGGGAAGATTCTTAACTGTTGAGATTCCTTTGCCTGTGATTGGTTCATTTAGGTTCTGTATTTCTTCCTGGTTCAGTTTTGGAAGTGTATATGAAATTAGGAATTCTTCCATTAATTCCAGATTCACTAGCTTGGTGGCATATAGTTGTTCGTAGAAGCTTCACATGATTTTTTGGATTTCTCTGGTGTCTGTTGTCATATCTCCTCTATCATTAACAATTCTGTTTATTTGAGTCTTATCCTTTTTTTCTTTTTTTTTAGTGAGACTGGCTAAGAATTTGTCAATGTTGTTTAATTTTTCAAAGAACCAACATTTGGCTTCATTGATATTTTGTATAGTTTTCTTATTTTCGTTGTTGTTTATTTCCACTTTAATTTTGGTGATTTCAGTCCTTCTGGTTGCTTTAGGGTTCCTTTGTTCCTCTTCTAAGTATTTTAGTCATGCAGTAAGGTTGTTTACTTGAGTTTTTCTTGTTCTCTAATGTGTGATTGTATGGCTATGAGTGTTCTCCTAAGTACTGCTTTAGCTGTGTCCTGTTTATTCTGATAGCTCGTGTCTTTATTTTCATGTGTTTCTAGAAACATTTGAATTTCTTGCTTCATTTCCTCTTTGACCCAGTGGTTATTAAGCAATATGTTGTTGAGTTTCCAAATTTTTTGACTTTTAGTAACTTTCTGTTTGTTGTTGAGTGCTAGCTTTACTCCACTATGATCTGAGAAGATGACTGGTATGTTCAATGCTCTTGTATTTGTTGATACTGTATTTGTGGTATAACCTGCAGTCTATCCTTTTAGATGTGGTGTGTGGATTTGAAAACAATGTGTTTTCCAGTTTCTTGGGGTGAAGAACTCTGAACATTCCAGGAGGTCTTGTCTATCCATCTTTTCAATTAATTCTTTTGGTTTTTGTTCATTCTCCACTTTGTTCATCTAAGTATGAGATTGGGGTGTTGAAGTCTCCTACGTTTACTGTATTACTATTGATGTATTTCTGTATTTCAGTTAGTGTTTGATGTATTCAGATGGGCCATTTGGGTGCATATATTTTAATAATTGTTGAATCTTCTTGATTTATTGATCCTCTGATCATTATGTAATGACCTTGCCTATCTTTTATTACTTTATTTAATTTAAAGTCTATTGTGTCAGAGATGAGAGTGACTGTTCCTGCCTTTTTTTGTGGTCCATTAGCCTGTATGGTAGTTTTCCACCTTTTCATTTTAAGTCTGTGTTTGTCTTGTTGGGTTAAGTGGGATTCTTGCAAGCAGCATATGGTTGGATTGTGTTTTCTGATCCATCCTCCCACTCTGTGCCTTTTAATGGGTGAGTTTAAGCCACTGACATTTATTGATATTATGAATTGAATGTATTATAGTGCCATTATTCAACAATTCTTTATTTGCTCTGATATGTGGCAAGTATTATGTTCTTGTTTACAAGTGGTCTTTAGAACCTCTTTCAGGGCAGGCTTGGTGATGGTTGCCTCCTTTAAATGTTGATTTTCTGAGAAGGTTTTTATCCCTTTGTCTAGTTTAAATGAAAGTTTAGTAGGATATACTATCCTTGGTTGAAACCCTGTTCAATTGAGAGCTTGATAGATATCTTGGCATTTCTCTTCTGGCTTTTAGAGTTTGAGTGGAGAAGTTTGCTGATAGTCTTACGGGTTTTCTGATGTATGTGACTGTTGTTCTCTTGCAGCCTTTAGGATCCTTTCTTTATCCTTACATCTTTTCATCATAACAGTGATGTGTCTTGGTGTCTTCGGGGCCAGGTTTATTCTGTTTGGGAGTCTCTTTACCTCTTGAATCTTAATGTCCTTTCTGTTGTTTAGGTCTGGGAAGTTTTCTTCTATTATTTCCTCTAGTATATTTTCTTCCCCTTCCTCTCCTTTCTCTAGTAGCTCAATTATTTGAATTTACTTCTTTTGAGATCATCTCATATGTCTCTGTTGTTTTCAGTATCTCTCAATCACTTTTTTAGCTCTTTTATCTCCTTCTTTGATTTTTCTAATTCATTCTTTACCTGGCTAATTCTGTTTTCTGCTTCTGTTAACCTGCTTTCCTTTCCCTCAGTTTCCTTCAGTTCAGCTTTTTTTTTTTTTTTACGTTGCTCAGTTAACAGTATTAGGTTGTTCTTCTAGTTGGCCTTTTAACTCAGCTATTTCAGCTTTCAATTCTCTAACTACCTCAAGGTGGCTATTTTCCTTGATGGTCTTATCTGTTGTTTCCCTGTTTCTTCTAGACTTTTCCTCACTAGGTGTTCTCATTTCTGTGATTAGTAGGTCAATTATTGCTTGGATATTATCCTTATTTGGTGTTACTTCTTGTTTACTTGGAATTTTTTCTAGGTTCCTGTCCTGATTCATTGTGGTAGCTTTATTTGCTCTCAATTTAACCACTTTTTAAAATTGATATCGTTTATATTTTTCTGTCCTGTCATCCTTCAGTTGTTGTGTGAATGCAAGCCACACTAAAGTATTTTCACAAAGGAAGTCACAAACCTCAGAAAGCACAACAGTAACAACCAAAGCAAAGATTAGTGCAGTTCAACCAATACCAGTTAGCCAAGAAACACCTGCATTCCAAAAATAAAAACAAAAAGAAAAGAAAAATGAAAAATCAGGGAGTCAGGCGGTAACACAGTCAGTTAAGTGGACATGGTGCAAAGTTCTAGGACCGACATAAGAATCCTGATTTGAGCCCCTGGCTCCCTACCTGCAGGGGAGTCGCTTCACAGGTGGTAAAGCATGTCTGCAGGTATCTATCTTTCTCTTCCCCTCTCTGTCTTCCCCTCCTCTCCATTTCTCTCTGTCCTATGTAACAATGATGACATCAATAACAATAATAATAACCACAACAACAATAAAGAACAAGAGCAACAAAAGGAAAAATAAATATAAAAAAATAAAAAGCAAGAATAGATAATTATGAAAATCAACTGTCAACTATTAATTCTAGAGATAGTGGAAAGAAAAAGGAGAGGAAAAAAGAGGTAGACACAAGGTAAAAGGAGAGAAGGAGAGAGAATGAAAGAGTACACTCCAAGTCAGATTTATTCCACAAGACAATTCACAAACATATGCTAATGAATACAGAAAGAAAAAGGGAAAAACGGGAAAAAAAGGAGCTGATGGAAAGAGATTTTTGTATCAGCTAGTAGGAAATCAAAAGACAAGTGGATAAGAGGGAGAGAGAGGAGCAAGTTCTTCCACAATGAGTAGAACACGCAGTTACCTATCATTGGAAAAAACAACAGTCAATTTTGGTCAACCTGAAGAGGAGGGGAAAAGAGACATACAAAATAATAATAATAATAATAATAATAATAATAATAATAATAATAATAATAAAATAGAATAGAATTAAAAACTCTAACAGCCAGTCTGCAGATTTAACCAAACATATTGGCTACACACAGCCCCATCCCCTTCCTAAACCAAGCAAAAACAAACAATTATAAACAGCAAAAAACAAGTTCAGGGGGTAGAGGGAATGAAGACAGGTATTCTTACCCAGGGAAGAATGAGACCCTGATTGTTCAGGTATTCTGTCACTCATATAGAGCTCCAGACCCCTTAAAAAGTCTTTGGGGAAATACCCCCCTCCTTTGTATGATACCCCTGATGATCCAAGAACCTTAATAAAGAAATTAGTGCACCACCGGAGGGCTACCAGAAGTAGCAGGTGTGGGGGTTGATCCTGTAGCTGGGGGAATGTAGAGTCAAACAGCAAAACTGAAGACTCCCAGCTGAATCCGTGTTTCTTTTGTCCTTTTTGGCCTCTGTTAGCCAGCTCTAGGGTGAATTATAGGGTGCCACTCAGACTCACTTCTGTACTCCTCCACCACTGACCCAGAACTCTACCCTCACCCAAACTTCCCAGGTTTAAAACAGCATCCTTGCAGAGCTCACTCCAAGTGTAGTCTACAAGTCACCATCTTGGCTCCCCCTGTTCCTCTTTTATATATGAAAATTATGGGGAGGGGGTATAAGTTCAAAGTAGTATAACCCACAGATGACAAAAAAATTACACATATTCAATTAACTCTTTCATGAGGTAAAACTGATTAAAGAACCTAAAGTTCTGATACATTGGCAGAAAAAAAGTACATTCTAACAGCTATTCAATTATAGAGTGATTGTAATTTATCATTCAGCCAAATGTCTCCCATATTTAAGGTAATGGAGGGATGAGTTATTTATATTGACTTTATGTTAGTTATCTTTTTATGAAAAGTTACTTTTTAAAAAGCTTGCATATTCTTGCTTGCTTATCTTATTTTTTTTCATTGATGCTTATTTTTATTTTCACTAGGGTGATTTCTTCATCTCCACTAATGGAACAATGAATCCATTACTTGCTGCATACTGCCTTTTTCTTTTTCTTTTATTTTTTCTTCTTTCATTTCCCCCCTGCCCCTTTCTATTATACAGAGAACTTGAGAAGGACCAGACAGAGAAAAGCCTGTAATATTGCTTCTACACTCATGAAGCTTTCCACCTGCAGATGAATGATAGAAGGTTTAACCCTGGTTCTAACTCATGATAACAATTGCATTCTAGTTGGTGCACCACTACACATATCCCAACATTGCTTCCTTAACATCTGTGCTGTGTGTTCTCACATCTATGTCAACTTTCTGTAACTGTAACTGAAACTCACTGTCATTGAGTTCACTGAAAAGCAAGTTTTTTTTAATTTCTGTTTTTCTGTGTTTGTGTGTCTGTACCTAGGCCCTGTAGCTATGTGTGATTTTGCAATTCCAGATATTTTTTTTCATTACAGAAAGACGGGGAAAACACCACCCATAGAAACTTCCTCCAGCACCATTTTATTTCAGATGTGTCAGGGCTCAAAGATTGGTGGCATGCTTAGCACGTAATGCTTCTTGCCTAATGAGTTATATTTTTATCCTTTTTAAATAGTGTTGAATTAAGATTTCATACTACTCAATATGTGTTTCTACAACTTACTCCTATGAAAGCACTAATATTCCTCTGTCAAAATCTAGTGGACACACTCTGCTCTTGAAGTCCATTAACTGTCCTCCATTCTTCCTATCTTGGTAGATAACTTTAGTCCTGTAGTCTGAGACCAAAGATATAGCATCATTCGATGATCTTGTTATCTTTCTTTGTTTATTGCCTTCAAGTTAGATAAACCACCCCATATTTTACTATTTTTCTCTTTTTTGCTTTATTTATTTTTTATTTTACTTATTAATAGTTATAAAATTGTAAGATTAAAAAATGTAATTCTGCACCAAACACACCACCAAAGCTCTGTATCCCCACCTCCCAAAAATAACCATCATAGTTATTATAAGTCGTACAGTTTGCGTGTGTCTGTTTTGTTTGGATATTTTTTGGCAAGTTCATGGAAATGGATTCCACATATGACTGAAACCATCTGGTATTTGCCTTTCATTTACTTACTTATTTCTTAAGGCATAGTCACCTCCAGTTTCATCCATTTTGTCTCAAAGGACACAATGTCATCTTTTTTATTGTAGAGTAGTATTCAATTGAATATATATCCTGAAAACTAGTAGGGGGCAGAGCCAAGATGGTGACTGGAAGGTAGCTGCACCAGTATGAGTTCTGACAACAACTGCTAGAAAGCCTTAGAAATGCTGGCCTTCAGAGGGACAAACGAGGCATCCTAAACGTGAGTCCAAGGAGGTGACTATAATTCAATTTGCATTAAAAATTAGAGCAAAAAGAATGGAAATTTCTTGATTATTTCTCTCAGAACCCCTCTCCCCATAATCAGACCTGGGGGTTTGGGAGCTACTGCTCCCCACTGATCTCATTTCTTTACCAAGATTCTGGACCCACCAGGGTGCCACTCCAACTGCTCTTCCAAATTTCTAGGCTATTTTTGATTTTTCCTCTGAGTAAGGGACTTAGACCCATTTGGAGTGACAATTAGCTAATCAAGAAAACCTCACCCAGCCTGGGAAAGAATGCTTGAAAGTTTTTTTCTTTTTTTTTTTATTTAAGAAAGGATTAATTAACAAAACCATAGGGTAGGAGGGGTACAACTCCACACAATTCCCACCGCCCAATCTCCATATCCCACCCCCTCCCCCGATAGCTTTCCCATTCTCTATCCCTCTGGGAGCATGGACCCAGGGTCATTGAGGGTTGCAGAAGGTAGAAGGTCTGGCTTCTGTAATTGCTTCCTCGCTGAACATTGGCGTTGACTGGTCGGTCCATACTCCCAGTCTGCCTCTCTCTTTCCCTAGTAGGATGGGTCTCTGGGGAAGCTGAGCTCCAGGACACATTGGTGGTGTCTTCAATCCAGGGAAGTCTGGCCGGCATCCTGATGACACCTGGAACCTGGTGACTGAAAAGAGAGTTAACATACAAAGCCAAACAAATTGTTGAGCAATCATGGACCCAAAGCTTGGAAAAGTGGGAAGTTCATAGCTAAGAGGGAAGTTCATAGCTATACAAGCACACATTAGGAAACAAAAAAAGGCACAAATAAACAGCCTGATTGCACATCTTAAAGATCTAGAAGAAGAACAACAAAGGAACCCTAAAGCAACCAGAAGGACAGAAATTACTAAAGTTAGGGCAGAAATAAATAACATTGAGAATAGGAAAACCATACAAAAGATCAATGAAAGTAAATGTTGGTTCTTCGAAAGAGTAAACAAAATCGACAAACCTTTAGCCAGACTCACAAAACAAAAAAGGGAGAAGACCCAAATAAATCGGATAGTAAATGAAAGAGGAGATATCACAACAGACACTGCAGAAATTCAACATATCATGCGAGGCTTCTATGAACAACTATATGCCACCAAGTTAGAGAACCTGGAAGAAATGAATGATTTCCTAGATACCTACCAACTTCCAAAACTAAGTAAAGAGGAAGTGGATAATATGAACAGGCCCATCACAGCTAATGAAATTGAAACAGTTATCAAAAATCTCCCCAAAAATAAAAGTCCTGGACCAGATGGTTTTACAAATGAATTCTACAAAACTTTCAAAGAAGAACTAATACCTCTACTTTTAAAAGTCTTCCAGAAGATTGAAGACACTGGAATACTCCCTGCCAGCTTCTATGAAGCCAACATCACCCTGATACCAAAAGCAGACAGGGACACAACCAAAAAAGAAAACTACAGACCAATATCTCTGATGAACATAGATGCGAAAATATTGAACAAAATTCTAGCCGACCGGATACAGCAGTATATCAAAAAGATTGTTCATCATGACCAAGTGGGGTTTATCTCAGGCATGCAAGGTTGGTTTAATATACGTAAATCAATCAATGTGATCCACCACATCAACAAAAGCAAGACCAAAAACCACATGGTCATATCAATAGATGCAGAGAAAGCCTTTGACAAAATACAACATCCCTTTATGATCAAAACACTACAAAAAATAGGAATAGATGGAAAATTCCTGAAGATAGTGGAGTCTATATATAGCGAACCTACAGCCAACATCATACTCAATGGTGAAAAACTGGAAGCATTTCCCCTCAGATCAGGTACTAGACAGGGCTGCCCACTATCACCATTACTATTCAACATAGTGTTGGAAGTTCTTGCCATAGCAATCAGGCAGGAGCAAGGAATTAAAGGCATACAGATTGGAAGAGAAAGTTTTTTTCTTTTGTTTGGTTTTGTGTTTTCTTTCTCAATCAGTTGTCTAGACTCAATGTGCATATGCTAACTGGGAGCTGTCCAAGCTGCAGACCCACTGCTTGGGCTTTTTACTATGTTTTATTTTACTAATATTATTATATATACATGCATATCCCTTTGCCACCTCTCCCTCAGGTTGGCCAAAATTAACTCTTAGCATACCTTCCATTGCTAGGTGACAAGAACTATCACTGTGATAGAAACTTGTCTCATTTTTCATACCGCCTCTATCCACTCTCGCCCACTCCCACCTCCAAGCCAATTAAATAAATTTAAAAAACACAACTTTCCTTTTTGTTTTATCTGAGCTGGCTTCAGCAGGCCAGGCTAGCTTCACGGGCGGGTAACAGAGAAGACCAGAGACATACAGCTGGGCTGGGAAGCTGTATTTCTTTATTCAAGAACAACGATTCATAAACCCAAACTAATCACCAAACAGAACTCTCCTGCTTCCTTCCCCCACGGTGGCGCAAAGAACTCTCGAACTCTCCAACTCTGGAACTCTGTCGGGGTTTCTTGGGGCGGGGACAAGTGGACCCGCGAAACTAGAAGGACTAAACCAATTTTCCTGGCAGGGGGAGGGCTAGAACAAACCAATGTAAAGCATACAACATCACCTTTCACTTTTTTTAACTTTTCTTCTTTTCTTTTTTCTTTTCTCTCTTTCTTTCCCCTGTCTTCCTTTCTCCCTTCCTCCTTCCTCTGCCTTCTGAATTCACTGATACTCATTTGTGAACTACTTCAGGGAAGAAATCTGAAGCAGAGCAAACTCTATTTGTGTTTGTCTCCACTCTATTTCCCCTTCTCCTCTTGATACCCCTAGAAATTATGGTAGACAGTAGATTTGCATAATTTTCTATTCCTGCTATCCTCCTTTTCCCTTTATCTTTCTTTTTCATTTGGATTTGGTTGCTATTTTTTCATGAACTGGTGATATTGTGGGACTAACTGGTATTGGTTAAACTGCTTCAGTCATTGCTTTAGTTACTTTTGTAATTTCTGAGGGTGGTGATTGCATTTGTCATAAAGGCATTTAGTATAGTGTGGCTTGTACACAAAACACAATAACTTAGGAACAACAGAACATAAAAAGAGCATTAAAAATGGGTAGACAAAGAGCAAGTAAAACTGCTACTACAGTGAATGAAGACAAGAGCCCAGAATAAACTACAAATCAGCCAGAAGTAACCATAGATAAGAAAAGCATGCAAGCAATAAATTTATTAATCACAGAAATGAAAACAACTTTGAAGGAAAGGAATAGCAGTATAAGGGAAACAACAGATGAGATCCTCAAGGAAAATACTAACTACCTTAAGGCAATTAGAGAATTGAAAGCTGAAATAGCTGAAATGAAGAAAGCAGCTGAGGGAAGGGAAAGCAGACTAGCAGAAGCAGACAACAGAATTAGCCAGACAGAGGATGGGCTAGAGAAAACTAAGAAAGAGGTGAAAGAGCTCAAAAAGAGATTGAGAGACACTGAAAAAAACAGCAGAGACATATGGGATGATCTCGAAAGAAGTAACATTCGTATAATTGGCCTGCCAGAGGAAAAAATAGAGGAAGGAGAAATAAACATTCTAGAGGAAATCATAGAAGAAAACTTCCCAGACCTAAACAACAGAAAGGACATTAAGATCCAGGAGGCTCAGAGAGCCCCAAACAGAATCAACCCAGACCTGAATAAACCAAGACACATCATACTCACAATGAAAAGAAGTAAGGATAAAGAAAGGACCCTAAAGGCTGTAAGAGAAAAACAAAAAATCACATACAGGGGAAAACCCATAAGACTATCAGCCGACTTCTCCATCCAAACTCTAAAGGCCAGAAGAGAATGACAAGATATCTCTCGAGCCCTGAATGAAATAGGGTTTCAACCAAGGATAATATATCCTGCTAGACTTTCACTCAAACTAGATGGAGTCATTAAAACCTTCTCAGACAAACATAAGTTAAAGGAAGCAACCGTCATCAAACCCACACTGAATGAGGTTCTAAAAGACATCTTATAAACAAGAGCATCACCATAATACTTGCAACATATCAGAACAAATAAAATATTATTGAACAATGGCACTATGACACATTAAATCCATATTATCAATAAATGTCAATGGCTTAAATTCACACATCAAAAGACACAGAGTGGGAGGATGGATCAGAAAACATAACCCATTCTTACAGGAGTGAGGTAGTATCTTAGTGTTGAATTAATTTGCATTTCTCTGACAGTGAACTAGAGCAGTTTTTCATATGTTTGTTAGCCTTTTGGATCTCCTCTGAAGTGAATGTTTTGTTTATATCCTCTGCCCAATTTTGGATGGAGTCATTTGCTTTTTTGGTGCTAACTCTGCTGAGCTCTTTATATATTTTGGTGATTAGTTTCTTGTCTGATTTATGCCATGTGAAGATCTTCTCCCATTCTGTGAGGGGTCTCTTTGTTGGTTTAATAGTTTCTTTGGATGTGCAGAAGTTTTTCAATTGGTGTATTTCTGCTTTAGTCTTCCTTGCAATTGGGTTTGATTCATCAAAGATGTCCTTGAGGTGTAGGTGGGAAAGTGTTTTACCAATGTTTTCCTCTAAGTATTTGGTTGTTTCTGGTCTGACATCTAGGTCTTTGATCCATTTGGAGTTGATTTTTGTTTCTGGTGAGATAAAGTGGTTCAATTTCATTCTTCTGCATGTTACAACCCAGTTTTCCCAGCACCATTTACTGAAGAGAGCCTCCTTTTTCCATTTAATATTCTGGGCGCCCTTATCAAAGATTAGATGTTGATAGGTGTGGGGATTTATTTCTGGGCTTTCAATTATGTTCCACTGGTCTGTGTGCCTATTTTTGTTCCATTACCATGGAGTTTTGATTATGATGGCTTTATAATATAGTTTAAGGTCTGGAAGTGTGATGCCTCCATTTTCCTTAAGATGGTCTTGGCAGTTCTAGGTGTTTTCATGTTCCAGATAAATGATTGTAGTGTTTGTTCTATTCTCTTAAAGAAGCTTGGTGGAACTTTGATGGGTATTGCATTAAATTTGTATATAGCTCTGGGGAGAATACTCATTTTGAGGATATTTATTCTTCCAATCCAAGGACTCCATAACACCCAGCCAAAAAGAGGTGTGTACTCCTATTTTCATAGCAGCACAATTCATAATAGCTAAAACCTGGATGCAACCCAGGTACCCAACACCAGATGAGTGGCTGAGAAAGCTGTGGTATATATACACAATGGAATACTATGCAGCTATCAAGGACAATGAACCCAACTTCGCTGACCCATCTTGGACAGAGCTAGAAGGAATTATATTAAGTGAGCTAAGTCAGAAAGATAAAGATGAGTATGGGATGATCCCACTCATCAATAGAAGTTGAGTAAGAAGATCTGAAAGGGAAACTAAAAGCAGGACCTGACCAAATTGTAAGTAGGGCACCAAAGTAAAAACCCTATGGTGAGGAGTAGACATGCAGATTCCTGGGACAGTGGGGGGTAGGAGTGGGTGGGAGGGATGGGTCACAGTCTTTGGTGGTGGGAATGGTGTTTATGTACACTCCTAGTAAAATGTAGTCATATAAATCACTAGTTAATTAATAAGAGAGGGTGAAATTAATTGTATGTCTCGAAGTTTTTCAAAACACAAACTGAAACTTTTTAATATATAGGCTGTGTATTTGATATGCGGACTCTCTCAAAAGCCTAGACCAAGTAGATCAGAAGCAACCAATAGCACAGCTATATACAAGATACTGGGTACTGTACAGCAAACCCCAACAAAAGGACTTTTCAAAGTTAACCCAATTACCAAACAATGTGATGATAACATTAACTATCCATTGTCTTTTTGAACCCTAAGACAGCAGGAACCTCACATCTCCACTATAGAGCCTCTACTTCCCCCAGTCCTGGAACCCTTGGATAGGGCCCACTTTCCCATATGCCTCTCCAATCCATATCAAATAATATTGCATCTGCCGATCACAACCTAACCAATACAACGATTGCCACCTAACATGCTTCACTTCAGACTGTGTCCAGAGACTTCACATGTGGAATGACAACCCTTAACTTCATTACTCAGGGGAGACCTTTCCTTTTATAATATACTCTAATTTCATCTCAGGTGGTTCACTTTCTAACAAAGTCCCATAACCTAGATATACACCAGTTTCTGTGAGAGAGATCATATGTTCACACGTATCCGTAAACTACTGCAAAATATATGCCTGAAAGCAGAAGTACACTAGAGTTTGCAGTGAGTACCCCCCTAACATTTCCTCTCCACTATTCCAAGCTTTGGGTCCATGATTTCTCAACAATTTGTTTGGCTTTGTATGTTAACTCTCTTTTCAGTCACCAGGTTCCAGATGTCATCAGGATGCCAGCCAGGCTTCCCTAGACTGAAGACCCCACCAATGTGTCCTGGAGCTCCACTTCCCCAGAGACCGACCCTACTAGGGAAAGAGAGAGGCAGACTGTGAGTATGGACCGACCAGTCAACGCCCATGTTCAGCGGGGAAGCAATTACAGAAGCCAGACCTTCTACCTTCTGCAACCCACAATGACCCTGGGTCCATGCTCCCAGAGGGATAGAGAATGGGAAAGCTATCGGGGGGTGAGGGGTGGGAAATGGAGATTAGGTGGTGGGAATTGTATGGAACTGTACCCCTCCTACCCTATGGTTTTGTTAATTAATCCTTTCTTAAATAAAAAATAAAAAACATTAAAAAATTAAAAAAAAAAGAAAACATAACCCAACCATATACTGCTTGCAAGAATCCCACTTGACCCAACAAGATAAACACAGACTTAAAGTGAAAGGATGGAAAACTATCCTACAGGCTAATGGACCACAAAAAGCAGGAACAGCCATTCTTATCTCTGACACAATGGATTTTAAATTAAATAAAGTAATAAATAAAAGATAGGCAAGGTCATTACATAATAATTAAAGGATAAATCAGCCAAGAAGATTTAACAATTATTAACATGTATGCACCCAATGAGGGACCATCTAAATACATCAAGCAACTACTCAAAGAACTTCAAAAATACATCAATAGTAATACAATAATAGTGGGAGAGTTTACCTCCCCACTCTCACACTTAGACAGACCAACAAAGCACAGAATCAACAAAGAAACAAGAGAATTAAATGAAGAGATGGACAGACTAGACCTCCTGGACATTTTCAGAGTTCTTCACCCCCAAAAATTGGAATACATATTCTTTTCAAATCCCCACAACACATACTCAAGGATAGACCACATTTTATGCCATCAAGACAGCATCAACTAATTCAAGAGCATTGAAATCATCCCAAGTATCTTCTCAGACCACAGTGGAGTAAAGCTAAAATTCAACAACAAACAGAAAACTATTAAAAGTCACAGAATTTGTAAACTAAACAACATACTGCTTAAGAACCACTGGGTCAGAGAGACACTCAAGCAGGAAATTCAAATGTTCCTGGAAACAAATGAAAATGAAGACACAACCTATCAAAATATTTGGGACTCTTCTAAAGCAGTACTGAGAGGAAAACTCATAGCTATACAATCACATATTAAACAACAAGAAAAAACCCAAATAAACAACCTTACTGCACATCTTAAGGACTTAGATGAAGAGGAACAAAAGACCATAAAGCAACCAGAAGGACAGAAATCACTAAAATTAGAGCAGAAATAAACAACATCGAAAATAAGAGAACCATACAAAAGATCAATGAAGCCAAATGTTGGTTCTTTGAAAAATTAAACAAGATTGACTAACCCCTAGCCAGACTCACTAAAAAAAGGGAGAAGACTCAAATTAATTGAATTGTAAATGATAGAGGAGATATCACAACTGACACCACAGAAATCCAGAGAATCATGCGAAACTTCTATGAAGAACTATATGCCACCAAAATAGAAAATCTGGAAGAAATTGAAGAATTCCTAGAAGCGTCTGCCCTTCCAAACCTGAACCAAGAAGAACTACAAGACCTAACTGCACCAATCACAGACAAAGGAATCGAAACTGTTATTAAGAATCTCCCCAACAACAAAAGCCCCAGACCAGATGACTTCACAAATAAATTCTACAAAACCTTCAGGAAACAGTTAATACCCATATTCCTAAAGCTTTTCCATAAGATCAAAAAACAGGAACACTTGCTTCCACCTTCTATGAAGCCAACATCACCCAGATACCAAAAGCAGATAGAGACACAACAAAAAAAGGAAAACTACAGACCTATATCTCTGATGAACACAGAAGTCAAAATATTAAACAAGATCTTGGCCAACCAGATAAAGCAGTATATCAAATAGATTGATCATCATGACCAAGTGGGATTTATCCCAGGAATACAAGGCTGGTTCAACATACATAAGTCAATCAATGTCATTCACCACATCAATAAAAGCAATGCCAAAAACCACATGATTATCTCAATAGATGCAGAGAAAGCATTTGACAAAATCCAACACCCATTCATGCTCAAAACTCTACAAAAAATGGGAATAGATGGGAAATTCCTCAAGATAGTGGAACCTATATATAGCAAAACTACAGCCAACATCATACTCAGTGGACAGAAGCTGAAAGCGTTTCCCCTCAGATCAGGAACTAGACAATGCTGTCCATTATCACCATTACTCTTCAACATAATATTGGAAGTTATTGCCATAGGAATCAGGCAAGAGAAAGAAATCAAATGAAAACAGATAGGAAGGGAAGAAGACAAGCTCTCACTCTTTGCAGATGATACGATAGTATACATAGAAAAACCTAAAGAACCCAGTAGAAAACTACTGAAAGTTCTTAGGCAACATAGCAAGGTGTCAGGCTACAAAATCAATGTACAAAAATCAGTGGCATTTCTCTATGCAAACACTAAATCTGAAGAAGAAGACATCCAGAAATCACTCCCATTCACTGCTACAGGAAAATCAATATAATACCTAGGTGTAAAGCTGACCAAAGAAGTGAAAGACTTATATACTGAAAACTATGAGTCACTACTCAAGGAAATAGAAACTGATACCAAGAAATGGAAGAGACATCCAATTTAAGAGAAATGGAAAGACATCCCATGCTCATGGACCAGAAGAATAAATATCATCAAAATGAATATTCTCCCCAGAGCCATATACAAATTTAATGTGATCCCCATCAGAGTTCCACCAAGCTTCTTTAAAAGAATAGAACAAACACTACAATCATTTATATAGAACCAGAAATCACCTAGAATTGCCAAAACCATCTTGAGGAAAAGAAACAGAAATGGAGGCATTACACTCCCAGCTCTCAAACTACATTATGAGGCCATCATCATCAAAACAGCCTGGTACTGGAACAGAAATAGGCACACAGACCAGTGGAACAGAATTGAAAGCCCAGACCTAAACCCCCACACCTACAGACATCTAATCTTTGATAAGGGGGCCCAAAGTATTAAATGGAAGAAGGAGACTCTCTTCAATAAATGATGCTGGGAAAATGGGGTTGTAACATGCAGAAGAATGAAATTGAACCACCTTATCTCACCAGAAACAAAAATCAACTCCAAATGCATCAAAGACCTGGATGTCACACCGTAAATTATAAATACCTAGGGGAAAACATTGGTGAAACACTTTCCCACCTAAACCTCAAGGACATCTTTGATGAAACAAACCCAATTGCAAGAAAGACTAAAACAGAAACAAACCAATAGGACTACATCAAATTGAAAAGCTTCCGCACAGCCAAAGAAACTATCCTAAAGAGACCCCTCACAAAATGGGAGATCTTCATATGCCAAACATTAGACAAGAGACTAATCACCAAAATATACAAAGAACTCAGCAAACTTAGCACAAAAAAAGCAAATGACCCCATCTAAAAATGGGCAGAGGATATGAATAAGACTTTCACTTCAGAGGAGATCCAAAAGGCTAAAAACATATGAAAAAACTGCTCCAGGTCGCTGATTGTCAGAGAAATGCAAATAAAGATAACACCGAGATACCATCTCACTCCTGTGAGAATGGCATACATCAAAAAGGAAAGCAGTAACAAATTTTGGAGAGGCTGTGGGGACAGAGGAACCCATTTCCACTGCTGGTGGGAATGTAAATTATTCTAGCCTCTATGGAGAGCAGTCTGGAGAACTCTCACAAGGCTAGACATAGACCTTCCATATGACCCTAATTCCTCTCCTGGGGATATATCCCAAAGATTCCATAATGCCCAACCAAAAAGATATGTGTACATATATGTTCATAGCAGCACAATTCATAATAGCTAAAACCTGGAAGGAACCCAGATGCCCAACAGCAAATGAGTGGCTGAGAAAGCTGTGGTACATATACACAATGGAATACTATGCAGCTATTAAGAACAATGAGCCCACCTTATCTTGGACAGAGCTAGAAGGAATTATGTTAAGTGAGCTAAGTCAGAAAGATAAAGATGAGTATGGGATGATCCCACTCATCAACAAAAGCTGAGAAAGAAGAACAGAAAGGGAAACTAAAAGCAGGATCTGATTAAATTGAGAGCAGGGCACCAATGTAAAAACCCTGTGGTGAAGGGTAGGGTGGCCATTGAGCTTCCTGGTGTGATGGGGGGGTTTGGGAGGGGATGGGACACAGTCTTTTGGTGGTGGGAATGGTCTTTATGTACATTCCTATTAAAGTGTAAACATATAAACCATTATTTAATTAATATGAGAGGGGGGAAATTGATCATATGTCTAGAACTTCTTAAAACACAGACTGAGTATTTTTAACACATAGGCTAAGTCTTTGATATGTGGACTCTCTCAAAAGCCTAGACCAGGGAGAACAGAAGCAACTGGTAGCACAGCTATATACAAGATGCTGGGTATTATACCCCAAACCCTAACAAAGGGACTTTCCAAACTTAACCCAATCACCAAATAATGTGATGATAACAATAACTATCCATTGTCTTCTTGAACCCTAAGACAACAGTAACCTCACATTTCCACTATCGAGCCTATATTTTCCCCAGTCCTGGAACCTTGGGGGGGGTGTCACTTTCCTACATGCTGCCTTCAATTCAAATCAAATAATATTGCATCCACAAATCACAATGTCATCAATGCAATGAGTGCCACCACAACATGCTTCACTTCGGACTGTGTCCAGAGACTTCAGGTGTGGAATGACAGCCCTTCAGCTTCATCACTTAGATGAGACCTTTCGTTTCCTTTCCTTTCCTTTCCTGGCATTTTCTAATTCCATTCCAGGTGGTCTACTCCCCAATAAAGTCCCCAAACCTAGATATAGTCCAGATCCCCTGAGATAGAGCATAGGTTCACATGTGCCCATAAACTAGGGAAAAAATATATATCTGAAAGCAAAAGTACACAAGAGCATGCAGGGAATGCCCCAACACCTCATCTGCACTATTCCAGTCTTTAGGTCAATGATTGTTCAACAGTTTGTTTGGCTTTGTATGTTAACTCTCTTTTCAGCCACCAGGTTCCGGATGCCAACAAGATGCTGATCAGACTTCCCTGGACAGATGACCCCATCAATGTGTACTGGAGCTCCGCTTCCCCAGAGACCCACCCTACTAGGGAAAGAGAGAGGCATACTGGGAGTATGGATCAACCAGTCAATGCCCATGTTCAGCAGGGAAGCAATTACAGAAGCCAGACCTTCCACCCTCTGCAACCCACAACAACCCTGGATCCATATTCCCAGAGAGAGATAGAGAACAGGAAGGCTATTGGGGGAGGGGATGGGATATGGGGATTGGGTTATGGGAATTGTGGAACTGTACCCCTCTTATTCTATGGTTTTGTTAATGTCTCCTTTCTTAAAAAAAAAAAAAAAAGGAATATATATCCCATAGCTTCTTTAGCCAGTTATCTGATGATAGGCATTTAGGCTGCTTCCACTCATAGTCTATTGTGAATGATGCAACTATAAACACTATAAACATACAGACACAAATATCCCTTCAAATTAGTTCTTGAATGTTTAGTGTATAACTCCCCAAGAGTGCTGGGTCATGAGTTAATTCCATGTTCATTTGCTTAAACGTTCTCCATACAGTCTTCCAATGAGGTTGTACCAGTTTGCATTCTGACCAGCAGTGAACCAGAGTCCCTATTTCCCCACAACCTCTCCAACACCTGTCATTTCCTGGTTTGTAATGTAAACCATTCTCTCAAATGTGAGATGATATCTCAGCATAGTTTTAGTTTGCATTTCTCTAATGATAAGTGAAGCGGAGCATTTCCTTATATGTCTGTGGCCCATGTATATCTCTTCCTTAGAAAAGTTTTTGTTTAATTATTTGGCCCAATTTATTTGATTACTTTTGCTTCTTTAGTAGATATGTACAAATTCTGTATATATGTATGGTATCAGTCACTTGTCTGATGTGTGTGATGTCTTCTCCCATCTAATGGGTTGTCTCATTATTCTTGTATTATTTGCTTTTGATGTGCAGAAACTATTTAGTTTCATGTAATTCCATTTATTTAATCTTGTTTTCATTTCTAATGCCTATGGGTTGATTCTCCAAATACATATTTGATATGTATTTCAAAATTGTATCCTGCAAATTTTTATCAACATTTTCCTCTATAAATTATAGAGTTTCAGGGGTCAGGTGGTAGCGCAGTGAGTTAAGCACATGTGGTGTGAAGTTCAAGGACCAGTGTAAGGATCCTAGTTAGAGCCCCTGGATCCCCACCTGCAGGGGAGTCACTTCACAGGTGGTGAAGCAGGTCTGCAGGTGTCTATCTTTCTCTCCTCCTCTCTGCCTCTCTCCCCTCCTCTCTCCATTTCTCTCTGTCCCATCTAACAATGATGACATCAATAACTACAACAATAAAAACAAGGTCAAGAAAATAGAAAAAATAAGAATTTTTTAAATTAAAGTTTCTAGTCTAATATTTAAATCTTTAATTTATTTATATTTAACCTTGTTGTATGGTGTCAGGTGGTGGTCTAGTTTTACTTTCCTGCATGTGGTTGTCCAAGTTTCTCAGCATGATCTGTTGATGATAATTTCTTTAATCCAAAGAATGGTTTTGTCCCCTTCTTAAGTTTTGAGACCTTTTCCCTCATTTCTTTTTTTTTAATTATTATTTATAGAATGGAAACACTGACAAGACCTTAGGATACAAGAAGTACAATTCCATGTAACTCCCACCACCAGAAATCCATCTCATCCCCTCCCTTGAAAGCGTTCCTATTTTTTATGCCTCTGGAAGCATGGACCCGGGGTCATTATGGGATGCAGAAGGTGGAAGGTCTCGAGTCTGTAATTGCTTCCCTGTTAAACATGGGCATTGACAGGCTGATCCATACTCCCAGCCTGTCTCTCTCTTTCCTTAGTGGGGCAGAGGTCTGAAGAAGTGGCGCTCTAGGACATATTGATGGGATTATCTGCCCAGGGAAGTCAGGTTGGCATCATGGTAGCATCTGGAACCTGGTGGCTGAAAAGAGTTAAGATATAAAGTAGAACAAATTGTTGACAAATCATAAACCTGAACACAAGACTATTGTAGATGAATATTTGTGGTCTCTGTTTTGGAAAAAGCTAGGACTATTTTAGGTATATTCCAAAGGATCTATGACTTTATTAGTTTTTGCCTGAACCTGACATCTGATATGCAGGTGGACTGGTCTCCCTGCTATCCCAGTCTCTGTGAAGTAACAGCATTGGAAACTTAAGAAGTCAGTTACAAATTGGTGAGTTTTTAGGTTATTTTCTTTTTTTAATTTTTATTAGTGATTTAATAATGATTAACAATATTGTAAGATAACAGGGGTATAATTCCACACAGTTCCCAACAACAGATTTCTTTGTCCCATATCCTCTATTGGGAGCTTCCTTATTCTTTATCCCTCTCTTAGAGTATGGATCAAAATTCCTTATGGGGTAAAGAAGGTGTAAATTCTGTCTTCTGTAATTGCTTCACCACTGGACATGGATGTGCAGGTCAATAAATACCCCCACCCTGTTTGTATATTTCCTTAGAGGCATAGGGCTTTGGAGGAATGTGGTTTCAAGACACAGTGGTGAGGTCATCTGTCCAGAGAGGTCAGGATGGCATCATGGTAGCATCTGCAAATTGTTCAATAAACAGCCACCCAAAGGTGGGGATAAGGCAAATGAAAGTAGAGTCTTTGTGTGGGAGGAAGCTGGGAAATTTTGTTAGGCAGGTTCCATGTGGCTGCATGACTTTACTAATATTTACCTGAACCTGATAACTAGCATGCAGATGAACTAAAAGTATTGTCTGGAAAGATTGTGTCAGAGTTGAGACTAGCACTAAAAGCTAGATTAGGGCAGAGTAGCTCCCAAATATAAGTAGAATACATAAATACCATGAAATGTTAATCCTATCAGTCTGACCTAGGGCCTATATCTATTTATATTTAGCACAGGAGCCTGTATAACCTCTTTGTTCCTATCAGTCTAGGCTCACAGACTATAGTTATGGCTAAGAACATTCTATGCTGTAATCATTTCAGGACCAATCTTTGTTGAGTGGCATAGTAGATTGACTCAGTTTCTCTTTGGAGAGTGTGGTAGTCCCTACCATTTCTGCTCTACAGCAAGGGAGATGTCTGTAGAGGACCACAAGAGGACATATGATGACATTTCTGATGGAAATGACCAGTGATGGTGAATAGAGGGATGGGATCTAGTAGAGGTCTAGCTCATTATATCAATGTAATATTACAAGGATTCCCTGACTAGGACCTCAGGTAATGGGATTCGTTGGAATTGATCTTGTCCTTACCTAGTTTTTGTAGTTACTTTACCTGATGAGGTTAGACTTAAAGTGATTGAGGGAAGTGATGTGGAGTGTAGTAGAGGAGGGTTTCTAGGCCTAACTAGTAAATATTTGATTATATATATTATGGTGTCTTCTTTAGGTCTTTCTACCAGCTTGATGAACTTATTAAGTCTAAGTCTATTTATAGCAAGTTACTGAGTACTTTTACTTTGAGGTACGTATTTTCCCCCTGAGTTATGGATATATGTGCACATTTACCCTGTCCCTTAGGCTCTGCTTTATATCTAGGGTCTATGACTTTGTTAGGGAATGTGCCATTTGAAATGGAATAATGGAGTCCCATGAATTATGAAAGGTCTGGGAGTATGGATCGACCTGTCAATGCCCATGTTCAACGGGGAAGCAATTATGAAAACCAGACCTTCCACCTTCTGCATCCCACAATGACCTTGGGTCCATACTTCTAGAAGGAAAGAGAATAGGAAAGCTATCAGGGGAGGGTATGGGATATGGAGTTCTGGTGGTAGAAATGTGTGGATTTGTACCCCTCTTATCCTATGGTTTTGTCAATGTTTCCTTTATTTATTTATTTCCCTTTTGTTGCCCTTGTTGGTTTGCATTGTTGTTGTAGTTATTATTGTTGTTATTGATGTCAGTGTTGTAAGATAGGACAGAGAGAAATGGAGAGAGGAGAGGAAGACAGAGAGGGGGAGAGAAAGACACCTACAGACCTGCTTCACTGCCTGTGAAGTGACTCCCTTGCAAGTGGGGAGCTGGGGACTCGAACCAGGATCCTTAGGCCAGTCCTTGTGCTTTGCACCACTTGAGCTTAATCTGCTGTGCTAATGTCCAACTCCCCAATGTTTCCTTTTTATAAATAAAAAAAGAAAAGAAAAAGTTCTCACCAGATTATTGGAATAGAAGAGTTGACACCTCATGATTGGCACCTCTGGATATACTCCAAAGTGAAACATGGCATGGAGGCACTATTACATTTGTATAGTTGAGGTCACCAGAGGCAATATCATAGAGAAAGAGTTAAAAAGGAGAATCAGGAAGTCAGGCGGTAGCACAACGGGTTAAGCGCAGGTGGTGCAAAGTGCAAGGACCGGCATAAGGATTCCTGTTCAAGCCCCTGGCTCCCCACTTGCAGTGGAGTCTTTTCACAGGCAGTTAAGCAGGTCTGCAGTTGTCTGTCTTTCTCTCCCCATCTGTCTTCCCCTCTTCTCTCCATTTCTTTCTGTCCTAACAATGACGACATCAATAATAATAAGACAACAAGGGCAACAAAAGGGAATAAAATAAATAATAAATAAATAAAAGATGTTCCTTATAAAAAAAAAAAGGAGAAGCAGCAGGTAGAAATGGAAATGGTTTTTCAACAATTTGTTTGGCTTTGTATGTTAACTCTCTTTTCAGCCACCAGGTTCTGGATGCCAGCACGATGCCGACCAGACTTCCCTGGACAGACAACCCCACAAATGTGTACTGGAGCTCCACCTCCCAAGAGCCCCACCCTACTAGGAAAAGAGAGAGGCAGACTGGGAGTATGGATCGACCAGTCAATGCCCATGTTCAGTGGGGAAGCAATTACAGAAGCCAGACCTTCTACCTTCTGCAACCCACAATGACCCTGGGTCCATGCTCCCAGAGGGATAGAGAATGGGAAAGCTATCAGGGGAGGGGATGGGATATGGAGATCAGGTTGTGGGAATTGTATGGAACTGTACCCCTCTTATACTATGGTTTTGCAAATGTCTCCTTTCTTAAATAAAAAAATAAGAAAGAAAGAAAAAAAAAAGAAATTCAAGGAAAGTCCCAAAGGTTCTAGGATTAGGGAAAATGTGGGTTTTAAAAAGAATTAAGAAGGCTCCTTACTGTTAGTGTTTAAGACAGCAAAAGATAGTCATTATTACAACAAAATTATTTTATGGCTTGGTTTATTTTTTAAAAAAAATCCCATTTAGGGGGCTGGACAGTAGCGCAGTGGGTTAAGCACAGGTGGCACAAAGTGCAAGGACCTGCATAAAGATCCTGGTTCGAGCCCCCAGCTCCCCACCTGCAGGAGGAGTCGCTTCACAGGCGGTGAAACAGGTCTGCAGGTGTCTGTCTTTCTCTCCCCCTCTCTGTCTTCCCCTCCTCTCTCCATTTCTCTCTGTCCTATTCAACAATGAATGACATCAACAATAACAATAATAACCACAACAAGGCTACAACAACAAGGGCAACAAAAGGGAGGGAAGTGGCCTCCAGGGTCAGTGGATTCACAGTGCAAGCACTGAGCCCCAGCAATAACCCTGGAGGCAAAAAAAAAAATCCCATGGTTAGGATTTACTGTACCATACTTGAATTCACCATGATTTATGTCATTTAATGTTATTTACAAATAATTATATCTTAGATACTGACAGGACCAGATGCTTCTGATATACCTGGTCTTAGATTATAGCCTATTTGTTATTTAAAAATTGGTATTAGAAATGCTTTAATAGCGGTTAGGAGGCAAGATGCAGACCGTAGCAGCACCACAGCTATTTTCTGCTATATGGAGGCAACAAAATCCACATACATGGAAACTACAGGAACCAATAATAACTAGGATAAACTGTAAAACACACACACTCACACACACACACACACACAAACAGTGGGGGCAAAGACAGCATAAAGCCACCAAGTTGCAGATGCTACCATGACACCAATCTGACTTCCCTGAACAGACAACCTCACAATGTGTCTTAGAACACCACCTTATCAGAGCCCTACCCCAATTGGGAAAGATAGAAACAGATTAGGGGTATAGATTGACCTGTCAATGCCCATGTCCAGTGGAGAATCAATTGCAGAAGTCAGACCTACCACCTTCTGAACCCCATAAAAATTTTGGTCCATACTCCTAGAGAGATAAAGATTAGAGAAACTTCCAGTGGATGGAAGGGTTAGGGAACTCTAGTAGTGGGAATTGTATGGAATTATACCCCTCTTATCCTACAATCTTGTCAATCACTATTAAATTACTAATAAAAAAAGAATTGTTTTAACAACTTAATCCCAGTGTCAAAATTATTTCAGTCAAGAAATTTGACACATTAAATGTTTAGACAAAAGGAATAGATACTGAGTTGAAACCTATGCATTAAAAAAACTCGAGGGAGTCGGGCTGTAGCGCAGCAGGTTAAGCGCAAGTGGCGCAAAGCACAAGGACCAGCATAAGGATCCCAGTTCGAACCCCGGGTCCCCACCTGCAGGGGAGTCGCTTCACAGGTGGTGAAGCAGGTCTGCTGGTGTCTTTCTCTCCTCCTCTCTGTCTTCCCCTCCTCTCTCCATTTCTCTCTGTCCTATCCAACAACAACAACAATAATAACTACAACAATAAAACAACAAGGGCAACAAAAGGGAATAAATAAATAAAATAAATATTAAAAAAAAGTAAAAAAAAAAAAAAACTCGAAACTCAACTGATTTACCCCTGACACATTAAATAATGATTTATAAGACTATAGGTTAATGGGAGTATAGATTAACACCAATCTGTGTCCCTCCCCCAAGCCCATACAAAGGAGCTTAAAATCTACCCCCCAAGGTCTTTTACTTTGGTGTAATACTCCAGACTCAGCCCAAGTTTTGCTTTGTGTTCCTCTTTTTGTTCTTTCTCAATTTCTGTTTATAACTGAGGTCATCCCGTGCTCATATTTCTCTTTCTGGATTATCTCACTCAACATAATTTCTTCAAGTTTTATCCAAGATGAGTCAAAGAAGGCAGATTCATTGTTCTTAATAGCTGAGCAATATTCATTGTGTATATATACCACAATCTTATCAGCTACTCATCTGTTGTTGGACACCTGGGTTTAGGTTTTAGCTATTACAAATTGTGCTGCTATTAATATATGTATACATGAATCCTTTTAGATGAGTGTGTCTGACTCCTTATGATATATCCCTAGAAGAGGAATTCCTGGGTGTTGGGACTATATGTAAGCCTGATAGAGCTTAAGGAGAACCACCCCTGTCCTTGGATGGAGGTTTGAGAAGATAACCTCTTGGTAAGTCTCTTTCAACCGAGGTGAGCAAAAGGGGGGAAACTCAGACTTAGTTCTTTCCTTCTTGACTCTCAGATCCACAGAAACCCCAATACTTCCCTCCATTAACTGCAGGCCACATGGCCGCAGATTCACTTATTCAAAGTCACCTTCTGATCACAGAAGAGCACACCTTATCACACCCTTCATCACATACCTCAGACCCCAGACAAGAGAAATTCCAAACTAAATGGCTTTTTAAAAGTTTTTAAATATTTATTTTATTTATTTATTCCCTTTTGTTGCCCTTGTTGTTTTATTGTTGTAGTTATTATCGTTGTTGTCGTTGTTGGATAGGACAGAGAGAAATGGAGAGAGGAGGGGAAGACAGAGGAGGAGAGAAAGATAGACACCTGCAGACCTGCTTCACCGCCTGTGAAGCGACTCCCCTGCAGGTGGGGAGCCGGGGTTCAAACCGGGATCCTTATGCTGGTCCTTGTGCTTTGCACCACCTGCGCTTAACCCACTGTGCTACAGCCCGACTCCCCACTAAATGGCTTTTTGATATCCATCTTCTCTCTGTCTCACCCTTCTGGTTTAAACCCTATGCTTCTCTCAGATACCTTTGGATAATTAAGTTGCTTGCGTCATGGA
The DNA here is from genome assembly GCF_950295315.1 of Erinaceus europaeus. NCBI lineage: Eukaryota > Metazoa > Chordata > Mammalia > Eulipotyphla > Erinaceidae > Erinaceus > Erinaceus europaeus. Next base: position 66,103,580 of record NC_080172.1, on the reverse strand, counting down.
GAATAACTGTCTCATCAATTCCTGTCATACCAGCCCCCTACCATAGGGGCAAGCCGACCTTTAAGAAACCTGTAATTTCTGACATATTTCAATAATAATTCCCTTTGTTTGGTTTTCTATTTAACTCATGTCCACCTAGCTAATAAATGAGTTCTGAGCACGCTGGAGAGCTCCCCAGTGTCTTTTACTTCATGTCACCCCTGTCATGAGCAAGAAAGAACCGGTCCATTACCTTTCCCCTGGAGATCACCCCACCAGAGACCCGACACCTGGGTCATAAGGAAGGTCAATTTCTAGCCTTGTGAGCATTCTGCAGAGTACTCTTCACAAGTTTTGATCAAGTGACATTCCCACTCAAGCTTTGAGATGGGGGAAAGACAAGATTGTCAACATCTACACAGATAGCTGCTATGCTTTTGCAACAGCACATGTTGATGGGTCAATCTACCAAGAAAGAGGACTTAGGGAGGAAAGGAAATTAAAAATGTAGATGAGATTCTTGAGCTATTTGAAGCCATTTGGTTACCAAAAATATTGGTTATAATTCACTGTTGAGGTCATCAGAAAGATGACTCCCCTGAGGCAATAGGAAGTCATGCAGCTGACCCAGTAGCCCATCAAGCAGCCCTAAAACCAGTGGGGCCCATTGAAGTCCTCATCAGTCTCTCAACACCAAGGCTGCCTCAGAATACTGTTTATAATGAAAATGAGTTACAGCAGGCAAAACAACTTGGGGAAACAAGATAAAACAGTATGGAAAGTGTTACCTGATGAGAGGATCTTTCTTCTGGAGGCCCTTGGCCTAATCCTGGTGTATCAGACTCATCAAGCAACACACCTCAGCAGCACCAAACTGACTGACCTTTTGCAGGGTCAGTACTACAATCCCACACCTTGAACAGATGGCCAAGTATGTTGTTCTCCGGTGTGATGCCTGAACCCAGACTAATGGAGGGATGCCCACAAGAGTATTCCCTGGAGTACAGATGAGAGGAGTGTCCCCAGGAGAACAGTGGGAAGTGGACTTTACTGAAATCAAACCTGGACAAAATGGTTACTGTTATTTACTTGTTTTCATTTATACTTTTTCAGGATGGGTAGAAGCTTTCCCTACTTTTACAGAAACAGCTCAGGTTACAGTAAAAAAGTTAGTACAGGAACTAGTTTACCTTCCATTAGCAATGGGGATCCAATAATGGCCCAGCTTTCATAGCCCAGATCACTCAATTATTGTCAAAGGCTTTAGGTATTAAATGGAAATTATATTTGGGGCAAGTAGAAAGGATGAATATGATTTAAAAAGAGTCTTTGACCAAATTAACTACACAGACCAGTGAGGGGTGGGTGAGCCTCCTTCCCTTTGCCCTTCTCTGGGCTATGTGTACCCACTACTAACAGGGATTTTTTATCTTCAAGATAGTGTATGGGAGACCTTTCTCCTATACTCCCAAAGCTCAGAGAAGAGCAACTAACTGAAATCTCTAACCAGAACCTTCTCCAGTCTCTTCAGGCACTTCAACAAGTACAACAGCAGATTCACCAAACTGTCCATGCTGCCCTACGGGCCCCTTCTGGAGTAATACCTGACCTCTTCCATCCTGGAGACATGGTGTGGATAAGGTGTCACCAGTCCAAAACCTTAGAACCCCAGTGGAAAGAAACTTTTCCTTTGATCCTAACTACACTGACAGCAGTAAAAGTTGCTGGACTACATACACCCTTGGATCCACCACTCCCAGATGAAGAGAGATGCTGACTCAACCAAACAATGGGCCATTTTCAAGATACCAGGATCTTATCCACTAAAGCTAAAATTCACCTGCTTAAAGTTCACCTGCTTAAGTAATATGTTATCTTACTATAAGAGCTCAGGCAGACCCCCATCAGTCTGTCAATGCCATTTGGGATCTTAGAGAGACAGACACAGGAAATATATTCTAGACTCTGAATACTGACAGTTAACTGGTGTTTCATGTGGACTTATGCAACTTAATGCCTAGATTAGGGCACTCTGTCTCAGGAGGACACAGAGGAATTAGTGGAGGAGGGGGTACAACAGTATTGTGGTTTGGGTATGGAGAGATCAGTTTTGAAAAAAGGATTAAAATGATCCAGTTCCGAAGGAGACCACCTGGGACCACAAAAAGACAGGACTAGAATGACTCCAGGAACCCACCAAATCACCAGTGAGTGCAAATACATGTGGCTTGTGGACAGAAAGGAGCCTTGGGAGAGTTTAAGTGGTTGGTAACAGTCCATCAGTTTACCAGTTGAGACATCACCTACAGTCTGTCTCACCAACAAAAAGACAGCTTAAGGGAGGATAGGACTCCCCTAAGACTCACTAAATGCAAGTGTGAGTCTCCATTGCTACTGCCCTCAGAATCTGGTGCAACAGTGCAGAGGTCCTGTGCTGACACCAGGGGACAGAGAACTAACAAGGAAACTCAGGAGAAGATCTATAACTTGGGGGCCTAGTAGTGGGGCTGTGAGAGTCTCCTTGCATAAACACTGGATTACCTCTGCCCCACCTGCTTTATCTCTTGGTCAGGAGTCAGTGATTAAGCTAATAAGCCTACTTATAGTTTAAATGCCCTCAGGCTCTCATAGCCTACAGGGAAGAAAAAGAACAAAAGAGGCTTTTAAGCCACTGAGCTCCAACTCAGGGATTAAAATAATATTGAAACAACTGTCAATTTCCACAACTGTGAACACTTTAATTACCCTACTTAGACACAAGTCAATCCAGGCAAGAGTGATCAGTAATTTTAAAAGTACTGAGAGAGGGACCTCATAACATACTATATAGAATGGTTAAACCAACAAGAAGAAATATTGGAGAAATGAACCAGGACAAGGGTCCAGCTAAAAGCCCCCCAAAGGCTTAAACACAAAATAATGAGATCAACATCCAAACACAAAATAATGAGATCAACATCCAAACACTAGTTAAGGAAATAATCAAAAGGACAGAGTAAAGAGTTTGAAAGAATTGTCATCAGAAATGCAGTAACAACAAATGAGAAGGGGAATGAGGATTGGTGCTTCTCTTTTCACTCTGTCTCTGTCATCTGTCATTCCAAGGTGTTCTCTTTATTATTCACCTCCATAAAGATCCACTTGGGAAAGAATATGAACTAGTGCACAGAACTCATTCCACTTGGAGGCAAACAACTGGGTGGAGGTAAATGAGGTGATACCAGAAGTGCAGGCAAACCATGTTGTCTAACCATTGAGGGTTACAGGCTGAGTTAAAGAGGTTTCCTGAAGCTGTCAAGCTACAGGAGTGTTGATAAGGAGAATTTGTTAAAGAATGTATGGGGGAAGTCCTGGAACCTTAGGGTGGGGCCCACTTTTCTGCATGCTGCTCTCAATTCAAATCAAATAATATTGCATCCACTGATCGAAACCTAATCAACACAATGAGTGCCACCCCAGCATGCTTCACTTCAGACTGTGACCAGAGACTTCAGGTGGAATTACAACCCTTCAGCTTAATCAGTCGGGTGAGATCTTTCCTTTCATAGTATTTTCTAATTCCATTCCAGGTGGTCCACTCCCCAATAAAGTCCCCAAACCTAGATATAGTCCAGGTCCCCTGAGATAGAGCATAGGTTCACCTGTGCCCATAAACTAGGGGAAAAATATATACCTGAAAGTAGAAGTACACAAGAGCATGCAGGGAATACCCCCCAACACTTCATCTGCACTATTACAGTCTTTAGGTCCATGATTGTTCAACAATTTGTTTAGCTTTGTTCATTAACTCTCTTTTCAGCCACTAGGTTCCAGATGCTGACCAGACTTCCCTGGACAGATGACCCCATCAATGTGTACTGGAGTGCCACTTCCTCATAGCCCCACCCTACTAGGGAAAGAGAGAGACAGACTGGGAGTATGGGTCGACCAGTCAAAGCCCATGTTCAGCAGGGAAGCAATTACAGAAGCCAGACCTTCCACCCTCTGCAATCCACAACAACCCTGGATCAAAACTCCCAGAGAAATAGAGAGTGGGAAGGCTATCAGGGGAGGGGGTGGGATGTGATCAGATTATGGGAATTTTGCAGAATTGTACCCCTCTTATTCTATGGTTTTGTTAATGTTTCCTTTCTTAAATTAAAAAAAGTAAAAGAATGTATGTGGGAGATAATACACAGACCCTGTCTCAAGAAGCCTCCCAGGGTAATCTCCAGGGATAGCTGCCCTTTTTCTGGGTTATTGTTTGATTTTGAAGCACCACTAAAACATCAGTGGCCCCTATAGAGCAGTTATCTATAAGGCCAACATAATAAGGGAGTCTGGGGTTAAGACAAAAACAAAATCTTCAGTGACATTTGGTAATGAGTTGCTGATAAACTGACATACTGAGTCTAGCATGGTGAATAGAGGTTCTGAACTTTCTTTTTTTTTTATTTCCTTATTGAAGGATTAATGTTTTATAGTCAACAGTAAATACAATAGTTTTTATATGCATAACATTTCTCAGTTTTCCACATAATAATATAACCCCAACTAGGTCCTCTGCCATCCTTTCTTATGGCCTGTACTCCCCCCCCCAACCACCCCAGAGTCTTTTACTTTGGTGCAATACACCAACTCAAGTTCAGGTTCTACTTGTGTTTTCTCTTCTGATCTTGATTTTCAACTTTTGCCTGAGAGTGAGATCATCCCATATTCATTCTTCTGTTTCTGATTTACCTCACTTAACATGATTGCTTCAAGCTCCATACAAGATGTGTTGAAAACAGTAAAATCACCATTTTAATAGCTGAGTAGTACTTCCAGGCTCTCAATTTTATTGCACTGGTCAGTGTGTCTATACATGTTCTAGTATCAAGCAATTTTGATGACAATGGCTCTATAATACAATTTGAGATCTGGGAGTATGATGCCTCCAGTTCTTTCTTCTCAAGATTGTTTTGGCAATCCTAGGCCTTTTCTGGTTCCAGATAAACATAAGTAGCAATTATTCTATTCTCCTAAAAAATGTGCTTGGGATCTTGATAGAAATAGCAATAAATTTGTATGTGGCTCTGGGTAGAATATTCATTATGATGAAGTTAGTTATTCCAACCCATGAGCATGGAATATCTTTCCACTTCTTTGTGTCATTTTCAATTTCCTTGAGTAGTGACTCATAATTTTCAGTATACAAGTCTTTCACTTCTTTGGTTAGGTTTATTCCTAGATATTTTATTGTTTTTGTTGCTATAGTAAAAGGAATTGATTTCTGGATTTCATCTTCTAACTTAGTGTTTGCATAGAGGAATGTCACTGACTTTTGAATGTTAATTTTGTAGCTGAGTAGTACTGTTAATTTTCTTCCAGGTTCTCTAGCTTGATGGCATATAGTTGCTCATAGAAGTTGCATGATATGTTGAATTTCTGAGGTGTCTGTTGTGATATCTCCTCTTTCATTTACAATTCAATTTATTTGGGTCTTCTCCCTCTTTTGTTTTGTGAGTCTGAATAAAGGTTTGTCAATTTTGTTAACTCTTTCAAAGAAACAACATTTACTTTCATTGATCTTTTGTATGGTTTTCTCATTTACAATGCTATTTATTTCTACCCTAAATTTAGTTATTTCTGTCCTTCTGGTTGTTTTAGGGTTCCTTTGTCCTTCTTCTTCTAGGTCTTTAAGATGTGCAATTAGGCTGTTTATTTGTGCTTTTTTTTCTTCTCTCCTAATGTGTGTTTGTATGGGTATGAACTTTCCTGTCAGCACTGCTTTAGCAGTGTTCCAAATATTTTGATAGTTTGTGTCTTAATTTTCATTGAACACTTGAAACATTTTGATTTCTTCCTTTGTTTTCTCTTTGACCCAGTAGTTGATAAGTAGTGTACTATTGAGATTCCACATTTTGGGACTATTACTAATCTTTTGTTGATTGTTAAGTGTAAGTTTAATTCCACTGTAGTCTGAGAAGATGCTTGGGATGATTTCAATGCTCTTGAATTTTCTGATGCTGTCTTTGTGGCCTAACATATGGTCTGTCCTTGAAAATGACCCACGAGGACTTGAGTAGAATGCATATTCCAGTTTCTTAGAGTGAATGACTCTTAAAATGTCCAATAGTTCTAGTTTACCTATCTGCTCATTTAGATCCCTTATTTCTTTATTGATATTCTGGCTGGATGATCTGTCATGTTGAGAGAGTGAAGTGCTGAACTCCCTTACTATTACTGTATTGTTGTTAATATATTGCTGTAGCTCTTTCAGTATATGTTTGATGTATTTAGATGGCTTCTAGTTGGGTGCACAAATGTTAATAATTGTTAAGTCCTCTTGATTGACTGATGCTCTGAGCATTAATTAACATCCATTTCTATCTTTTTAAATTTTTATTTAGTTTAAAGTCTATCATGTCAGGTATGACAATAGCTGTTCCTGCCCTTTGTGTGGGCCATTGGCTTGTATGATAGTTTTCCATCCTATCACTTTGAGTCTGTGTTTGTCTTGTTGAGTTAGATGTTTCTGTAGACAGAATATTGTTGAGTTGTGTTTTCTGATCCATCTTCCTACTCTGTGCCTTTTAATAGGTCAATTCAGGTCATTGACATTTTTTGATATCAACAATTGAAGGCATTTTAACACCAATCTTGTAGATTTTTAGAGTGTTCTTATATATGGCCAATTTATGGTGGTCTGACTCTTTATAGGAGAACTTTCAGAACTTTTTTCAGGGCAGGCTTGGTGATAGTTGGTTCTTTCAGTTGCTTGTCTAAGAAGGTTTTGATGCCTCCATCTAGTCTGAATGACAGTCTGTTGGGTAGTATGCCACCTCCCCCTGGCTTCTGCTTAACCATATGCCTATATAGGGATTTACTGATCCAAAGCTTTGGTCTATTTACATAAATCACTTTTACATTTACATAAAGCACTCCCTCCAGGGCATTGGTGGTTCAGTGATAGGATTCTCACCTGTTCCGCCCCCTCCTTGTCACTGATTTTCACCAGTCACTTTTCTCTCCACCCTCTCTATATCACATCCTGTTTCCACCCTACTTGGAGAGTATAAAAACAGCTGCTCTTCTGATTAAAGACACTTGGAAATTGCTTTCCGGCTCCGAGAGTTCCAGAGTGTATCTCCTGCGGAAGTTAGTGCGGCACGAGTTCCTGATCCCTCTCCCACGCAGCAGCCTAGATCGGCTCCAGTTGAGTCCTCTCCAAGCCAGAGAGCACTAGCTCAGGAAGAAGTACCCTCAGGCTATCCCGGCATCTGGTGCCCGGAACAGGGACACGTAAGCAGCAGATTTACAAGAAGACATCTTAGATAAGTACACACCTTTTGGGTATCTGCAATATTGTGTTAAGGCACTGTGATTTTTTTTCTTTCTTATTGTTTTCCTGAGATCTCTCCACCATGGAAAATCTTTCCCAAATTCTGCATTCTTTTTCCAGTATACAATTTTTATATATCTGGGACATTTTTCTCGGGGCTTCACCTTATATCCTGTTGATCATCATAGCAGCTTTTAAGGGATATATAGGGCAACCTTTCAAAAGGCTTAAGGACCTAGAGGCTGAGGTCCAAGAGATAAAGGAAGTGATCATAGAACTTAACCAGCACCTTAAAAACAAGAAGAAGCAAAGGCCTGTCGTGATCTTGACCCACCCTAATTCCTCTGCATCTTGCCCTGAGGCCCCTATTTTGGCATCTTGCCCTGAGGCCCCTATTTTGGCAGACACATGTCCGAATTCTCCTTTGGACTCCACAGCCACTTCTTCGGCCACCCCCATTTTGGCAGACACGTGTCTGGAACCTCCTGCTGCCTCCACGGCTGCTTCTTCGCCCACCCCTGTTTTGACAGACACATGTCCGAATTCTCCTGTAGCCTCCAAAACCACTTCTTCGGCCACTTGTCCAGAAGCTTCCACTTCGGTGACTCCTCCTACCGCTACACACTTATCAGAGCAAGTCCACACATTTCCGGTCAATGTTGCCCCCAATAGACAAAAACCTCAGGCCTGGTATCCATATTCCGCCACAGACCTGAAGGAACTACGCCAGGCTATCAAGGATGATGGTATTCATACCCCATGGACCAGGTCCATTTTACAAGGCCTGCTTCAGAACCTTAATACCCCCCAAGATTGGAGGGATGTGACTCGTGCTACGCTCCCAGGCCCCCTCTTCCTGCAATGGGAGGCATTCTTTCGCAACGAATGTTTACAACAATCGTGGAAAAATATTCAAAATCAGCCAGAGGGTAATTTTGATGCATTGTTTGGAACAGGCCAATTAGAAACAGGGATTCAACAGGCGGAAGCCAAGTTTCCACCGGGGTATTTTGATCAAGTACGCCTGTGTGCATTAAAAACATGGAGCGATTAACACCACCCATGGGAGCAGCCTCAGGCCCCATTCTCTCCCTGCAACAAGAACCTGATGAATCCCTCGCTAAATTCATTGCCAGGGTCCAGTCGAGTTTGGAAAGGAAGATTTATAATCCTGATGCTCGTTTTCTCCTCCTGCAATCCATAGTCTGGGATGGAATGCTTCCGCATTTTCGACGGGCCTGTATCACTCTTAAAAACGAACACCCAGATACTTGGATTCTAGCTACACAGGATCTCAGATCAAGCTCTTTTCAAGGACCTATGTTACAGGCCTATGCAGCTACCTTACATAAGCAAAAAGGGGCTTGCTTTCAGTGCGGTCGCCAAGGGCATTGGCGTAACCAATGTCCAGAAAATAGACCGCGACCCCGCCTCCAGTCAGGGCAACCCCACCTCCAGTCAGGGCAACCCCGCCTCCAGACAGGGAACCAGAGACCACGAATGCTTTGTCCCAGATGCCAGAAAGGATTTCACTGGAGGAGAGATTGTTGGTCAAGGTTCCATAGGAACGGCACGCCTCTGCCAAATGTAAACAGGGATTTAAACTAGGTGTGGGGCTTCCCTTAGCCCCGCCCCCAAGAGGGAATGAAGCAGGTCGCCCGCTTGGTGCTGTGCCCTTCTTCCACAAACAGAAGCCCAGCTTGGGACCCAATCCATCACTACACCCACCATGCCAAGTAACAATAACAGAGGGTGAGCAGAAGGAGGAATCCGCGGTATGTGGGAACTTCCAGCATAGAAATAACCGGCTGGAGCAAGAGAACAGCTCGAATTCGGAGCCTGAGATTTTATGGACCACCCCTGTTTTAGAAAGGGGTCACCCAACTATGACAGTAAAGATTGGTAATATTCCTTTTAAATGTTTGATTGACACGGGAGCAGATAAGACAATATTAAGACAAGCAGAGGTTCCCCAGAGTTGGGAACTCCTCCCAGGACCACGCTTACATGGTGTTGGAGGATTGACTCAGGCATTCCGCACACGAGATTCCCTTGTGTGGGAAGATCCAGAAGGGACTACCGGACGCTTTCAACCTTTAATAGCTGATATAAGCACCAATTTATTGGGAAGAGACTTGCTGGAATCTTTAGATGTAGTGATATCCTCAGACACCTCTGCAGGACACCACACTCACTCCTGTGAGAGTGCTAGACCCAACCAGCACCCTCAATACTAACTGCCACTGTTCGTAACAGAACTCCCCGTTTAGATTGGCTTTCTAATGAGCCTGTCTGGGTGGAACAGTGGCCTTTGCCTAGGGAGAAGCTAGAAATTTTAAAAGAACTAGTCCAAGAGCAGTTATCTTTGGGACACATTCGTCATTCTCGGAGCCCATGGAATACTCCAGTCTTTGTGATTAAAAAGCGCTCAGGAAAATGGTGCCTCCTCCAAGATTTTCGTGAAGTTGATAAAACCATGCAGGTTTGGGGCTCCCCCCAAAGGGGTTTGCCTCTTGCTTCCGCAATTCCCACAGGAATTCCAATCATAGCTATTGATATACAGGATTGTTTTTTCTCTATTCCCTTACACCCACAAGATTGTAAATGTTTTGCTTTCTCTGTTCCTTCTATTAATAATGCCAGCCCTGCCGATAGATTTGAATGGGTGGTACTGCCCCAGGGCATGGCTAATAGTCCTACTGTTTGTCAAGAGGTTGTTAAATCTGCCCTTTTTCCATATATTCATAAGGGCCTTAAGGTTTTTCATTATATGGATGATGTGTTAATATGGGGAGAATTAGATACAGATCTCTCCGCCCTACATGTTTTTCTAATCCCTGCCTTAAAGAGAAGTGGACTTAATGTAGCTCCTGAGAAGATACAGCTAATCCCTCCAATATCTTTCTTAGGCTTAGAGATTTCCCTCACGCAGATTCGTCCTTTAAAACCTTGTGTTACTTTTCCTTCTAATCTCACTCTTGCTTCTTTACAAAGTTTTCTTGGAAATTTGAATTGGCTTAGGCAGTATCTTTATCTGCCTACGAGCTGCCTGCAACCACTGTTCGATCTGTTAAAAGGAAACAAACAGCCCTCCTCAAAGCGTATGTTAACCCCTGAAGCCTCCCTGGCACTGGAAAAAGTTAACCAGGCTCTCCAGGACATGCACCTCATTCAGTTCTCCCCCTCCTCTCCAGTAAATCTTCTAATCTTTAACTCCACCCCCACGGTAGTGGGGGCATTGTGTCAGAAACATGGCGTTCTCGAATGGCTTCATACGCCAGTAGGCGGAGCTCCAAGACTCCTTACCGAGATTGATGCCTTAGCATTTATGGTTCGCCAAGGAAGAAACAGATCAGTTCAGGTCTTAGGAAGGGAACCAGAATCAATCATTCTTCCCTTTTCTCTCACAGATACAGAATGGCTCATACGCCACCATTCTTGTTTTGCCATAAGTTTAATGGGTTTTCCAGGAAAATTAGATAATCATTTTCCCTCTAATAATTTGATAGCTTCTTTACCTCTGTTGCCTTTACTAGTACCTAAACTTTTCTCTCAAGATCCCATCCCCTCTGCTCCTACATTGTTCATTGATGGTGGAAAAAAGGGAGCTTCTGCCCTTATATATTATCCAGACCAGCAATACCCCAAACCTCTCTTTACTGAACTTCCTGATAATTCCCCTCAGTACAAAGAACTTTATGCTGTTTTCCTTGCATTAAAAGCTGTACCAGAATCCTTCAACCTTTTTTCTGACAGTGTGTATACTGTTAACTTACTTCCATGGCTTGCTCGATCTTATGTAAGAATGGATGACAACCTACTTTCTCCTCTTTTAATTCAAATTGCCTCTATGCTCTGTTCTCGAACCCATCCACTGTATGTTCAGCACCTACGTTCCCACAGCCCTCTTCCTGGTCCCCTGTCCGAAGGGAATGCTGCAGCTGACCGCCTTGCCTCCACAGGAATTCTCCTAGACTCTGTCTCTAATCCTGCTGACTTTCATTCCTTAACCCATGTTAATCTTAAAGGTCTTTGAGCTTGATTTCCTGATATTCCTCTGCCACAGTTAAAACGTATTCTTGCTACATGTTCCTCCTGTGCAGGTCTAATCAAAACACCTGCTATTCAGACTCTGGGGGTTAATCCTTGAGGTTTAAAAGCCAACACTCTTTGGAAAATTGATGTTACCCACATACCTAACTTTGGCAAACAAAAATATGTGTTCGTCTCAATTGATACCTTCTCTAAGTTTATGTGGGCTACAGCTCAGACTGGAGAAAACTCAAAAAAGCTTATAAGCCATATGCTCTCCTGTTTTGTTGTAATGGGCTTAACTCTTCAACTTAAAACGGATAATGGACCTGCTTTTACCAGCAAACAATTTAAAGATTTTTGTTCCCTCTGGAACATTACTCATACTACAGGCATTCCGTATAATCCACAGGGACAAGGCATTGTTGAGAGGGCCCATCAAACTCTTAAGGCTCAATTAAATAAAGAAAAAGTGGAAATGTACCCCCCTAATATCCAGCTGGCAAAAACCTTAACTACATTAAATCTCTTCAATATTTACAAAAACTCAGACCAACCTCCTACAATTCTTCATTGGCAAACACCACCCACCCTCCCAGCTATTAAAGTCAAATGGAAAGACCCACTTGATAAAATTTGGAAAGGACCTGACCCCCTGTTGACTTTGGGGAGGGGTTTTGTATGCATTTTTCCACAAAATTACTCCAAGCCTGTTTGGGTTCCTGCCCGCCATGTCCAGCAATACCCACATGATGGCGCTGATATCCCTGAAGAACAAGAAACACTGCAAGAAGATTGGCTGCAAAAGGACTGGCTACAGGATATACCCCAGGATCCATAATACAGCATGGCAGAATCAAAAAAAAAATCCGATTCACAGAACTCTGCCCCCCCCCTGAATGAATGTCTTATACTATGACTGGCCAGTTGTGTTTTGTGAGTGAGTGAGTGAGTGAAAAAAAAAATTGAGTGAGTTGAGTGACCAAAATTTTTGTATGACCCATTGTGCTCAGAGTACTCTGAAAGTTAACTGACTTTATATAAAACGGCTGGACGCAGCCATGGTTTCTGGAGACGTCCAGAAACAGTTCAAAAATTGTTCATTCCCCCTTTTGATTTCTTTTTTAAGTCTTGATATCAATATGAAATGTTTAGTCTTAAACTGTGTGAGTAAAGATGGTTCAACTATGACAGTAGATCTAAATTCGCATTTGAAATGATATCTTATTTACAAGTTTTTCTCCTCCTGTGTGTTATAAACTATATGTTTAATATGCGTGTTTCAAGTTTGGTAAACATTAACTTAACAGTTAAATTGTAACTTCGAAGCTACATTTTTACGAGAAGAGGTAAAATCAATTCATTTAAGTAACTGAGTGTTTAAGGTAAAACTCTAAATATTCAATGTGACAATTCATCATCTCCTAAGTTAAAATACAAATCCTCTATACAGGACATTTTTGGAGGGCCCCCCAAAATGTCCTGTAAGCTATCTTGTGGAAATTAATCCACAACAAATTTGGCATCAATCCGATATTGTAAATGTACCAAAAAAAATTGGCACTAAAATGTGTTAACTCTAATAACCTGAGTTTGCTTAAAAACCCAATGTAAAAATAGTTAAGAATCAATATATGTGACTTAAATTCGGTATGAAAATTTTGCTATATAAAGACTGCTACATGAGGTCACATAAGATGACCTTTACACGAAATTATAAAGATACCTAAACCAATTATAATCATTGAGTTATCAATTGTAGTAAACTTCTAATTTGTTACAAAGTTTTTTCATAAGTAATTGACTACAGCTATGACAAGCCTTCACATAAAGAAGCATCTGCTCATATAGAATCCCCAGAAATCCATCTTGGACCCCTGACCTCTGACATCACCCACAATTACAGCCATCCCCCAAAACCCATGATGTGACCTGACACGATCTGGAGAACCTGATTCACAGACTCCAAAGGACAAGACTTTCCTACTGCCTTTCTCTCAACCATCGGTGTCTGCTCTTCCTGCTTCTGTTTCGCCCACCATGTTTTGGCAGTTCCAGGTCACTCTCTACAGAGAAGAAAAGTTCCAGTGGCCATCCTCCTCCATCAAGATAGACGTGTGGCATTTATTTCCTGGCCGTTGACATTGGACTGATGCTTCTATAGAACTTGCTGGACACTCCTTTTATACTGCTGGACTTCTTGAAGAATGACTGTAGCAGTTCATAGAACTTTCCGCCAGCTGACTCGGGATTTTGCAATGCCAGATCACCCCTCTAGCCCCACAGCTTATCAGGCCCCCACTCCTCCACCCATCAGGCTCACTCTGTCTCTTGCTACTCTTACTTATCCCTCCCTGTCTTGTGCTAGTTCTTTTTGAAGACACTTACACAGTATCATTCTGCTTTCTTCCCAACAGGTTTCTGTTCACCCCTACACTGCTATTCCCCTGACAGAGATGAAGCCTTTTACAGACATTGACCCAGTTATATATGGCCATTAAGTAAGAGGAAGATGTTGGGGAATTGTGAGGGTATGGTTGAGCTTGGAAGGGCTTGAGCCTGAGGGGTGTGTCAATCCTGTTAGTCTCTCTCTCCACGGAGAGGTTGAGCAAGGAGGGACAGTAGAACCCCAAAAAAGGTGTGCCTCTTATCAGTCTCCCTGCCTCACAAAGTGCCCCGCACTCCTGATACTATGGCAAATAGTTAAAAAGAAAGGGGGAGATGTTGGGTAGTATGCCACCTCCCCCTGGCTTCTGCTTAACTATATGCCTATATAGGGATTTACTGATCCAAAGCTTTGGTCTATTTACATAAATCACTTTTACATTTACATAAAGCACTCCCTCCAGGGCATTGGTGGTTCAGGATTCTCGCCTGTTCCGCCCCTCCTTGTCACACTCTGATTTTCACCAGTCACTTTTCTCTCCACCCTCTCTATATCACATCCTGTTTCCACCCTACTTGGAGAGTATAAAAACAGCTGCTCTTCTGATTAAAGACACTTGGAAATTGCTTTCCGGCTCCGAGAGTTCCAGAGTGTATCTCCTGCGGAAGTTAGTGCGGCACGAGTTCCTGATCCCTCTCCCACGCAGCAGCCTAGATCGGCTCCAGTTGAGTTCTCTCCAAGCCAGAGAGCACTAGCTCGGGAAGAAGTACCCTCAGGCTATCCCGGCAACAGTCTATCAAGATACAGTATTCTTGGTTGAAAGAACTCAGAGAAAAAGCCAAAGACAATTTTAGCAAGCAAATAAAAAATACAGAAAAAAATACATCAGAGCTGTAGGGTGTGAATGACACTTTAAATGCACTTTATGTTCAAGTAACAAGCCTGGAAAAGAGACTAAATCAGGATAAAAAGAGAAGAAACACTAGAAGACAAAACCACCACATTCTGTATTTAAGGATGTTGAAAAGTAAATGTTTAGGACAAATGGATCACTTCTTTTTTTTCTTGAAATTTTTATATATGAAAAGGAAACACTGAGAAAAACCATAGGATAAGAGGGGTACAACTCCACACAATTCCCACCACCAGAACTCCATATCCCATCCTGCCTTATAGCTTTCCTATTCTTTAATGCTCTGGGAGTATGGACCCAGGGTCATTATGAGGTGCCAAAGGTGGGAGGTCTGGCTCCTGTAATTGTTTCCCCACTTAACATGGGGAATATGCTAAACAGCAGACTCCATCAGAAAGACAAATGTGGTAGTTCTTGGTAATCTGGAGTGAGAAGGGATGGAGATA
Organism: Erinaceus europaeus; assembly: GCF_950295315.1. Lineage (NCBI taxonomy): Eukaryota > Metazoa > Chordata > Mammalia > Eulipotyphla > Erinaceidae > Erinaceus > Erinaceus europaeus. The sequence continues at coordinate 66,088,521 of NC_080172.1, read as the reverse complement.
GGACAGAGGATATATGAAAAGAAATTATAGCAGAAACTTGTCCACACCAGTGCTCTAAATATAGACATTCATGAAGCTAAATTAATACCTAAATTCTTGTATCTAAAATCTCACACATCAAGACATATCATAGTAAAACTATTTAAAACCAAAGACAAGAAAAATATATTGCATTCAAACTGAAGGAATTTGGTACTACTAGTCCTGTCTTTCCGAATTACTAAGAAGAGCCCTACATGAAAAGAAGCAAAGAAATCTCAGCTTCTAATAAGATGATCAGTAGTAGGACAGAGTCAAGAATACAACACAAACTAGAAAAAACAGATACAAGAAATCACAGGACAAAAAGCAAGATCAATTTACTATGTCTACAGAAGTACACATCCAAAGAAAGACTTACAGAAGCTCTAAGTGACAGACTGTAACAAGGTTTTCCAAGACAATAATAGAGAAACATTGGCAAGAAACACTATTCAGCTATCAGTTAAAATATACTTTCAGGAAAAGAATGTTATAAAAGACATATAAGGTCAAAAAATCAATCCAACAAGAAGACATAACCATCAGTATATATATATGATTCCAATTTAAGTGCACTTAAATATATAAAACAAGTATTTACTGACCTCAAAGGATACATTGATAGCAAAACAATAATAATAGGAGATTAACAAACCATTCAAAGCAAGAAACATCAGGACAAAAAATAAACAAGGAAATAGAGGTCTTAAATGAAGCTATAGTTACAATGAACTTAACAGATATATTAAGTAATTTTCATCTCAAAAGCAAACAATCTATACTGTTTTCAAGTACAAATGGAACATTTTAAAGGACTGGCCATTTGTTGGAAGGCAACCTTCATGGCAATTGGGTTAACTTTGAAATCCCATTGTTATGATTTGCTGTATCATACAAGACCTCACCATAATTTATGCCCTTTGATGTTATTTTTATATAGCTGTATCTTATAAAGTAATAATTCCAACAATTGCTTATGTTCTGCCTGGTCTAAGCTTTGAGGAGGGTCAACATTTCAAAGAACAAGTCATTATTAGAAATGTATTAACAATTTGAGCCCACTGTTAAAATTCAGTCCGATTACTTCCCAGGGTAGATGACCTCACCAATGTGTCTGGAGACCCACTTCCCCAGAGCTCTGCCCCACTATGGAAAGAGAGAGAGAGCCTGAGAGTATGTATCAACCTGTCAATGCCCATGTTCAGCAGATAAGCAATTACAGAAGCCAGACCTTCCACCTTCTGCACCCCATAATGATCCTTGGTTCATACTCCCAGAGGGATAAAGAATAGGAAAGCTATTAGGGTAGGACATGGGATACATAATTCTGGTGAAAGGAATTGTACCCCTATTATTCTGTGGTCTTGCCAGTGTTTCTATTTTATAAATAAAGATTTCAAAAATACATGAAGATTAAAATCATAAAAGTAGCTTTTTCTGAGAATGAAGTATTATAAATCAACCACAAAAAGGAAACAAAGATATTATTCTCAAACTATAATGATTAAATAATACTCTTTTGAATAACACTAGGATCACTATTGAAATCAAAATAGAAATTTGAAAATAATTGGAGAACAAGAAAAATGAAGGTAACAACTACAAGCTCTTATGGTTTGTGGCAAAAGCTGCTCTAAGAGGGAAGTTTATAGCAGTATAAACATTACCAAACACTGAAGGTCTCAAGTAAGCTATCTAACATTACAACTGAGTCTCTCCCTCTACCCAACTGAGTCAACTATAAAAATACCAACAAAGAAAGTCAAAACCAGAAGAAGGAAGGAATTATCAAAATCAGAGCAGAAATTAATAAAATTAAAACGAATATGATCCCAAAAATTAATTAAAGCAAGAACTTGCTTCTCCCTGGAAACTGTGTGCTGTGACTGGGGACATGGTACAAGCTGACAATATCACAGTGGAATTCCTGTGGAGAGTTTGAGATGAGTAGGATTCTTCCAAAGCCCATCCAGAGGAACAAGACAGGGGTTGAAGAAGAGGGCACAAGAGGTCAATGAAAATCCTGGCTCTGCTTCATAAAACAGGATGGTCCATAATCACCACTACCTTGGAAGTCCTAGCCATATCAATGAAACAAGAGGTAAGAATTAAAGGGATTAATAGTGGAATAGAAGAAGTTAAACTGTCTCTATTTGCAGATTATATGATTATATTTATTCAAAACCCTAAAGAGCCCAGTAGAAAACTCCTGGATATTATTGAAAAATATAGTAAAGTAGCAGGCTATAAAATCAATATACAAAAATAAATGGCATTCCTCTATGCAAACACTAACTTAGAAAATATCCACAAATCACTCTCCTTAATACAGCAGCAAAAACAAATATTTGGGAACTGAGTTAATAGAAGTAAAGTACTAATACATTTAAAATTATGAGTCATTCTTCAAAGAAATAGAAATACACACTAGGAAATGAAAAGACATCATTGATTCCAGTATCAGAAAATTTTGATTAAAGTAGTAGAGCTTGAGATCTGGTAATATAATGCCTCCAGTCTTGTTCCTTTTCTCAAGATTGCTTTCGCAGTCCTGGGGATTTTTTTTCTTCTTAATAAATTTGCTTCCTGATAAATTTTGTCACATTGAATCCAATCCATGAGCATGTGATGTCTTTCCATTGGAAGAATTAATGAATTAATATTGTCAAAATGATCATCCTACCTAGAGCTATATATAGATTCAATGTGACAAAATTTATCAGGAAGCAAATTTATTAAGAAGAAAAAAATTCCCCAGGATTGCAAAAACAATCTTGAGAAAGGGAACAAAACTGGAGGCATTACATTACTGGATCTCAAGATATACTACTTTAATCAAAATTTTCTGATACTGGAATCAATAAAGAGACATTGACAAGTGGAATAAAATTGAGGATGCAGAAATAGGTTCCCACATCTATGGCCAACTAATTTTTGACAAAATTTCACAAAACACTGAATGGGGAAATGAGTCTTCAGCATATAGTGTTGGGAAAATTGAATTGAAACATGCAGGGAGATGAAATTGAATCATCACATATCACCAAGCACATAGCTCAACTCTAACTGGATGTTGGGACAAGAACTATCAAATATATAATAGGAAACATTGGCAGGACCCTTCATGACCTCTGCTTCAGAAAGGCCTTCAATAACTCAAATGCAACAGCAAATAAAACAAAAGCAAAAATAAACCAATGAGACTACATCAAACTGAGAAGCTTCTTCACAGCAAAGGGTGTTACCACACAAACATAAAGACACAAAATGCCTTAGAGAAAGGACAAATAACCAAAATACATAAAGGGCTCAGCAAGCTTAACAACAAAAATACAAGCATCCTGATTAAAAAGTGGGACCAGGACATAAAGATAAATCTCACTTAAGAAGAGATCCAGGGGAGCCGGGCTGTAGCGCAGCGGGTTAAGCGCAGGTGGCGCTGAGCGCAAGGACCGGCATAAGGATCCCGGTTCAAGCCCCCGGCTCCCCACCTGCAGGGGAGTCGCTTCACAGGTGGTGAAGCAGATCTGCAGGTGTCTGTCTTTCTCTCCTCCTCTCTGTCTTCCCCTCCTCTCTCCATTTCTCTCTGTCCTATCCAACAACGACGACTACAACAACAATAAAAAGACAACAAGGGCAACAAAAGGGAAGATAAATAAATAAAATTACACACAAAAAAAAATTAAAAAAAAAAAAAAAAGAAGAGATCCAAAGGGCCAAAAGATATATGAGAGAGTGCTCAAAGTCACTGATCATCAAAGAAATGCAAATGAAGACAACAATGGAATACTATGTTATACCTGTGAGAATGTCATAAATCAGAGAGGACTGAAACAACAAATGTTGGACAGGATGTGGGAAAAAAATTGATACTTCTGCACTGCTGGTGGGAGTATAAAATGGAACAACTATTGTGAAAAGCAGTCTGGAGTCTTCCCACTACACTAGAAATGGACCTACCCTAGAACTTAGGAAATATATATATTATTAAATGTAAACACTGACAAGAACATAGGATAAGAGGGGTACAATTCCCACCAACAGAGTTCTGTATCCCATCCCATCCCTGGTAGATTTCTTATCCTCTAACCCTCTAGGAGAATGGACCCAGGGTTCATTAAGAACAGCAAAATCAAATCAGAGCTCTGGATGGAGGGTGCTGAGCTGTGACATTTTGCTGATTTCACTTTATGTGCAACAAGCAAGTGACATTGTTCTTAGCGTTGGAAGAAAAGAGATAGGGGCATAAAACCTCTCAATCATTGGCTCCGGGGGGGCTTAGCCTTCTGAATTTAAGTCAAGGACACAACATAAAACACAGCATTTGTGGCCACAAGACAGCCCAAAGCAACCACAACCACCACCACCCACCCCATACAAACACCCCACCACAGATGATACAAACAAGAGAGACCCAGAAAGCACAATAGCACCACCTGCTGGCCATCAGTAACCATCACAAAAAAGTGCAGAAGTAGAGAAATAGAGAAACAGAACTAAAAAGCCAACTATGCCATGTCAGCCAGACAGAAATGTAACAAAGAAAATCCAAGGAATTACAGATTTAGAGAGACTCTCAGAGACAGAATACAGAAATCTCATTATGAGGACTCTCCAAGAATTAAAGCAAGAATTAAAACAGCATATTACTGTGAAATTAAAACACACAAGAGACGAACTTATAGCAGAGTTCACTAAGAATCTTCAAATCTTGAAAGAAGAACTTCAGTCAGAACTCCAGGGAGTAAAATACAATGTAACTGCAATCCGTTCCCAAGTAGAAGGCTTAGGAAGTAGATTCAGACATTCAGAAGAAATCATCTCCAATCTAGAAGATAGTGCCAGCCCACTCTTTCAATTCAAAGATGGGGGAGAGGAATGGTTCAGGAAGACTGAAGCAACTCTCTGTGAAATTGCAGACTTCATCAAAAGATAGAATATAAAAGAGAGAGGTATATCTGAGAGGAGGACAAGACCAAAGGCCCAGAGTCCATTTTCAGAGCAATTTTATCTGAGGATTTCCCTCACTTAGGAAACCATCAGAACATTATCATTCAAGAGGCAGAACGATCACTCAGATTTATAAATACAAAAAGACCAACACCAAGGCACATGTAAAACTATCAAAAGTCAAAGACAAGGAAAAAAATTTTGCCAGCTGCTAGGGAAAAGAAATAAGTTACATAGAAAGGCAGAGCTATAAGTCTTTTATCAGATTTTTCTTCATGAACTCTAGAGGCAAGAAGAGAGTGGAATGACATATTCAAAATTCTAAAGGAGAGGGAATTCCAGTCACGAATATTGTATCCTGCAAAATTATCCTTCAGCTATGAGGGAGAAATAAAGGTTTTCTCAAATATTCAAGAACTAAAGGATTTTGCCACTATCAACCCCACCTTATAAGAGCTGCTGAACTGAATCCCACACAAAAAAGAAGAAGCAAAGGAATACAGATTCCAAACACCAAGTTGCAGATGTTTCCATGAAGCCAATCTGACTCCTCTGGACAGACAGCCTCACCCATGTACCCTGCCTCTCCAGAGTACTGCACCAGTAGAGAAAGATAGGGACAGGATGTCAATGCCCATGTCCATTGGAGAAACAATTACAGAAAACAGACCTCCCACCTTCTGCACCCCATAATAACCCTGCTCCCAGAGAGATGAAGAATAGGAAAGCTTCCAATGGAGGAGATGGGATATGTAACTCTGGTGGTGGGAAATGTGTGGAATTTCAAGCCTCTTATTCTATGGTTCTGTCAACATTTTCTATTTTTTATTTTATAAATAAATAAAATAAAATAAAACACATCAGTGAAATATTAAAACATTTTAATTATTAATTTATTTTATGAAGATTTAATGAACACTGCTTCATAATAAGAGCTTTAGCATATGTGTAACTACAGATTGAACCTGGGACCTTGCAGATGAAAGAATATGAATTTAGGTGATAAATCATCTAACTGCGAAGTTTCTAATATCTACATCTATCTGTCTATAATCTATCTATTATCTATTTATCTATATATCTATTATCTATATAAAATATGTGTGTGTGTGGTTTATAGGTTATAAGACAATAGTATAATTCCATAGCACTCCCATCACCAATGTTCTGTTCCCCAACCTCCTGCCTTCAACAGTGGAACCATAATAGTAGTTCCAATGTCAGAGATATGGCTTAATATATATAATTTTTTATTTTTTCAAGTTCATGTATTTCAGTTCTCTTTATTCCACTCTGTATAAGAGTGAAATAATCCCACAGTTGTCCATCACTTACTTACTTACTTCACTAATAATCACTGATAGACCTATCTATTGAGTCCCAAAGGACACATTATAGTCTTTTTGTAACTGTTGAGTAGTAATACATTGAGTATATGCCTAATAATTTTTTTTGTATTTATAAGAATCAAATTGGTGATCTTCAGAAGAGAAAGCACAAGTAGAACTTTAACTGGAGTTGTTGTATTGCACTGAAGTAAAAGACTCCGGGGGGGGGGGGCAGAGAGTACAGGTCCAAAAAGGATGACAGAAGACCTAGTTGGGATTGTATTGTTATGTGGAAAACTGAAAAATGTTATGCATGTACAAACTATTATATTTACTATCAAGTGTAAAACATTAATCCCCCAATACAGAAATAAAAAAAAATTGATGATCTTTAGGTCATTGTTAAAGCCACTTTTTTCTTATTAGTAATTCAATAATGATCAACAAGATTGTGGGATAATAGGGGTACAATTCCACACAATTCCCACTACCAGAGCTCCATTGAATACTCTCCATTGGAAGATTCCCTAGTCTTTTTCCCTCTGGGAGCATGGACCAAAGATCACTATGGGTGCAAAAGGTGGGAGGTATGACCTCTGAAACTGCGTATCTGCTGGACATGGGTGTTGGCTAATTGACCCATAGCAGCAGCCTGTTAATATTTTTCCCTAGTTGGGTAGGGGTCTGGGGGTGTAGGGTTCCAGGGCACACTGGTGAGGTTGTATGACCAGGGAAGTCAGGTTCCTGTCATAGTGGCATCTGCAACTTGGTGGCTGAAAAGCATTAAGATATAAAGCAGAACAAATTGTTTAATAATCATGAACATAAAAGTAAGAGTACTATATTACATCTTAAAACCTACTTCTCTCCTCCACAACTCAAATACAAAGTAGAACCAAGTACCACTATAAAGAAACCAAAACAGATGGGTAGAACTAGAAAAATACTGGATTCAGAAAATCAGCACAGCCCCTAATGATGCAGGCTTAGTAGAATTATCAGATAAAGAATTTAGGAAATACATTGTCAGAAAATTTGAAGAAATACAATATTTCAATTTAATATAGAGAAACAAGTTAAAAAAATAAATTCCATGACCACAAAGATTCATTCAATAAGAAAATGGAAAGCATAAAAATAGTTACAATGTATGAAGGACAATTTGAGTGCATTGCAGACTCAAATAGTACATCAAAGTTGTAGACTTAGTCATGCAGTAAAGAGAACATCAGAAATAGAAGACAATATTACCACTTTCTTTGACTACAGAGAGTAGTGAAGGAAAGAGTAAAAGAAAAAAAGAGGCTTAGGAAAATTTTTAAAATTCTTGGATAAACTGTTGACTCAATTAGAAACACAAACATCAGACTGATAGGTAAGCACAGAAGAGACAGGAAAGGGGGTAGAGACCATATTCAAAGAAATACAGCAGAATCTCATAATTTTAAATCAATATTAAATCACAAATAATAAAAAAATCACACTAAAAAAGAAAATAAATAATAGCAGAAAAATGTCCACATATGGGATATGGTCAGCATCAACACATTCAGAGAAGAGATAGTAAGGAGAAAGAACTCTCAAATTTCTAGACCCAAATGACCTACACCATGAAATACCATTGCTAAACTATTAAAAATCAAAGACTAAGAAAAAAATTTTTGTAAGATTCTGGGGGAAAGGAGAAAGTAATTAATAAAAGCAAATTGCATCAGACTTTTCAGCAACAACTGTGGAAGCCAGGAAAATGTGGGATGACATATTCAAGGTATTAAAAGACAACTGTCAACAATATAATTTAATTGCAAGACAATCATTCAAATTGAAGAAATAAAATAGAACCAGATATAAAAAAAAGCTAAAGGAGCTTAGTATTAAGAAATCTTCCTTGCATGCGTTATTAAAAGGAGTGCCACAGAAAAATAGGTAAGGAAGTTCTTAACAAGATGATATACTCTAAAATAGAGCAAGGTAAAAAATTCATACAACTATAAAACTTAAGTATGAAAATAGAGGGAAAAATGATAGAGGCTGGTTTTTGTTGTTTTCTTTTTTCTTTTTGAAATTTTTATTTGTGAAAAGGAAACACTGAGAAAAACCATAGGATAAGAGGGGTACAACTCCACACAATTTCCACCACGAGCTCTCTGTATTCCATCCCCTCCCCCTGATAGCTTTCCTATTCTTTATCCCTCTGGGGAAATGGGAGGTTCCTGCTGCCTTAGGATGAAGAAGACAAGAGACAGTTATTGTTATAATCATATTAACTGGGTTAACTTTGAAAAATCCCTTTGTTAGGATTTGCTGTATCATACACAACATCATCATAATTTATGTCCTTTTACATTCATTATTTGTAAATAGCTGTGCCACTGGTTGCTTCTGTTCTCCCCAGTCTAGGCTTTTGAGAGACTCAACATATCAAAGACTCAGCCTATGTATTTAAAAAAAAAAAACTCAGTCTGGCTGGGGCAGAGCAAAGATGACGACTTGGAGGCAGTTGTTGGCATGAGCTCTGACAAGAACTGCTGGAAAGGGTAGGATGCCTGGCAGTCAGAGGACGGTGAATAAGGGATCCTAAGTGTAACACCAAGGAGGTGACTATAGCTCAATTTGGGTTAGAAAACAGAGAAAAAAGAAAGGAATTTTTTTTGTTATTTCTGAAGTGCACCCCTTTCCCCCAACCTATAACCAGACACTGGGGGCTGTAGAGCTGCTATTAGCAGGCTCCCCACTGATCTTATTTCTTTACCAAGATTCCTGGATCACCAGGGGTGTGATTCTAATCCTTTTCCTTTCTCATTCCCTTTGCTCTTATTTTTTCTTTTCAATCTCAATTGGAGTGAAAATATATCAATCAGCTATCCTGCCTGGGAAAAACCACCTAGAGTGTTTTTGTTTTGTTTTTTAACAATTTGATGTCTTTCCTCAGGCTGCCTGAGCTAATCTGGAGCCATCCAAGCTGCAGACTGACTGTTAGGGTTTTTATGCTGTTCTATTTTATTATTACTATTATATATACATGTGTCCCTTCCCCCCCTTCTTCAGGTTGACCAAAATTAACATTTAGTGTATTTTCCATTGCTAGGTGACTGGGTTTCCTATCCATTGTGAGATGAACTTGATTCACTCTACCTACCTCCCCTATCCACTCTCCCCCTTCTACCTCCTCCTAGCTAATTAAAAAAAAAAAACTCTTTCATTTCACTATTTTTTTCTTTTTTAGTTTTCTTTTTTTCTTCTCATTCTTGTCTTCTTTTCTTCCTTCCTCCTTTTTCTGCTTTCTGAAATCACTGATATTCATTTGTGAATTATTTTGGGGAAGAAATCTGACTCAGACTGGACTCTCTTTGTGTGTGTCTCTTCTCTACTTCCCTTCCTCCTCTTGCTACCCCTAGAATTCACAGTGAACAGTATATTCACAGTAGATTTGCATAATTGTCTATTCTGCTATCCCTTTTTTCCTTTCTTTTTCATTTGGATTTGGTTGCTATTTTTCTTGGACTGGAGACATTGTTGGGCTAACTGGTATTGGTTGAACTGCTTCAATCCTTGCTTCAGTTACTATTGTAATTTCTGATTGCATTTATCATAAAGGTATTTAGTATAGTATGGCTTGTACTCAAAACACAACAACTGAGGAACAACAGAACATAAAAATAGAAAACACATTAATAAAAAAATGATTAGATGAAGAACAAATAAAATTGCTACTACAATGAATGAAGACAAGATCCCAGAAGAAACTAAAAATCAGCCAGAAGTAACCATAGATGAGAAAAGTATGCAAGCAATAATAAACTTATTAATCACAGAAATGAAAACAACTTTGGAGGAAAGGGCTAGCAGTATTAGGGAAACAACAGATGAGACCCTCAAGGAAAATATTAACTACCTTGAGGTAATTAGAAAACTGAAAGTTGAAATAGCTGAACTGAAGAAAGAAGCTGCGGGAAGGGAAAGCAGACTAACCGAAGTAGAAAACAGAATTAGCCAGACAGAGGATGAGCTAGAGAAAATGAAGAAAGAGGTAAAAGAGCTCAAAAAGAGATTGAGTGACACTGAAAACAACAACAGAGACATATGGGATGATCTCAAAAGAAGTAACATTTGTATAATTGGCCAGCCAGAGGAAGAAAGAGAAGAAGGAGGAGTAAACATTCTAGAGGAAATTATAGAAGAAAACTTCCCAGACCTGAACAAAAGAAAGAACATTAAGATTCAAGAGGCCCAGAGAGTCCCAAACAGAACCAACCCAGACCTGAATACACCAAGACACATCATAGTTACAATGAAAATAAGTAAGGATAAAGAAAGGATCCTAAAGGCTGAAAGAGAGAAACAAAAAGTCACATACAGGGGAAAACGCATGAGACTATCAACAGACTTCTCCACACAAACTCGAAAAGCCAGAAGAGAATGGCAAGATATCTATCAAGCCCTGAATGAAAAAGGGTTTCAACCAAGGATAATA